>NW_010400526.1:5839-33622 GCF_000710305.1 Buceros rhinoceros silvestris | reverse complement strand
GCCTTCAGCAGGAGAAAATCTCAGAAACAGGCACAGAGATTTCAAAATAAATGGAAGCTTTAGAGTTCAGTGTGCCCATCCCTCCGGGGTGGCAGCAGAGAGACAGGCCATTTGGAGAAACAGCTTTTTGTGTGATACATCAAGCCACAGAGAAAGTACAGAGTGAGGACTGTGATTAAGTTAGGTTTTAGGGAGAACAAACATAAAATTTAAAACAGTGGCAAGACAGAAACTGCAGTGTCGCAGTACAAACCTCTACTAGCTGGGGGTTTCCATCCCTGATGCGTCCGGTAATCTGTGTCTGGACAATGTCTACAAGTGCTAGCAAAGAAGAAAAAACCCTTAACATATGAAAAACCCCAGTCCTCTGCACTCACTACAGAGATCTTTAATATTAGCCAAGTGTGGAAAGGGGAAGCCAGCTTGCAGAACAAAATCTATCTGTATTAATAAATACTGAATGGAAATCTGCCCTCAGGCCTGTTATACAAACTTGAGGATGCAAAGTCTTATTCACCATTCTTCAGATGAGTTTCCACTTTTCTTTCTATTAAGGTTCACATTTGCAGCCTATAAAATTATAGTTATGAAATATTGTGGGAATTCAAAAATATATTCCAGTTTAAAACCAGAAAAATGGTTAACGGAGCATTTAAGAACCATGCTTGTGCCCTATTCCACCGCTTTAAGATTCACCGGTGTCTCTAGACCAATTACATGACGAGGCAGCATTTCTGTCAGCAATGAGAAGACACAGAAATTATTTGTCTTTAGAGACTGATTCTGGTGTTTTTCTTATATTAAAGTCAGGTTCCTATTAAGGCTTTGGATTTACTGTGAGTGTGTCCTAAATCTTAGGAAATGCCAATATTTTCCTCACTTACTTTCCCATTTATTGCAGCATACTTCTTCTTCTTTCTATCCGCCTCCGTAATTGGTGGAAAGTAAGAGAAAAGCCCAGCATGGTGCTGAATCAATCTAATAGTGAGTTACAATGATTGCTGGTGGATCTGGACTCCTGGGGGGGAATGGGCTGTATTTTCACAAAAGGCAGTAATCTTTTTATTTTGCTTTCAGGGGTTTGGGAGGAACAAGTAGGCCAAGCAAGCGGCACATTGCGTAGCACAGTTCAGCACAGAACACAAGGGTGTTCAATGTCAGATCCAGGGTTATGACAGCACACAAGGCAAGAGGGGTTTTTTGAGTGATTTCCCCCGCTTCCTCTTTTTTATACACACTGGACCTTTTAATCCTAAGCTTTCAGCCAGCTGACTTCCATCTTAATTTCCCCTATGAGGAACTACCAGGAGGTAACCTGCTCAGAATAACCTTCTGTGACGTACTATTAATAGAGCAGAGGAGTAAGTTTGAGCTGTAAAGAGTTCCTGGAGTTCAAACCCCGAGTCCATTCTGACAGTAGGCCAGGTTAGAGAATATTTAAACTTTGCTGGGTGCAGACATACATTAAACACCAAGGCTAAGATAAAAGACACCATCTGAAAGGTTTCCTGTTGCAGTTGCTATTCAGCCATGGAGAAGTGTGTGTTCCTTTCTCTTTTTCCCCTCTTAGTGCTCTTTTTCATGCTTTTTTTACTGGCATTTCCCTGTTTTGCCACCTCTTCTATCCATTCATATTGCAGAGGAGGAAAACTATGGAAATTATAGAGCAAACCAAAAGAAAAAGATAACAGCTTGAGGTTTTTAGCAAGAAAGGATGTAATTTCACCCAGTATGATGCACTTAAAATTTAAAAGCAAATCAAGCCAAATTTATAGCTCTATAGATATACATCAGCTAAATAAAACACAACAGTTCAGATATTCTTGCTGAATTTCAATTACCGTGAGATGCTGCATGTTTTAGAAGTAACATTAAACAATGCTTATTAAGCCATCTGATACTCTGAAATGTGTCTTCAGATGTGTATTTAAACTTTTAAAGCAATTTATATAAAATTCAGATTTTAGATCCCTTAGGAAAATACTGTAATGACTTTTATGCTCATTTAAGAGACACTTTCTTCCTGATAGATACAAGTGCTAAACAGAAAATTGTTTAGATGATTTCAAGCATTATTGCTCTCTGATATTAATGCAGAAGCATACGAATAAATAAAATGAAGCAAATTCTTCCTTTGGAACTCACTTAAACAGCAATATTGTAAAGTCATCCTGAATTCTACTTAAAAAGTGGGGTGGGTTTGATGGGTTTTTTCAGAAGCAAAGCAAAAGTTGTATTTCAAAATGATGCGCATCCATCAGGAGCCTCTGCCTGCACCTATATTCACCTTCATGAGATGTTGCATTAGGATATAATAGAACAGTTTCTCCTTCGCTCGCTTGGCAGCCAGTGTGTGGATTACATTCCCTCTACTTGTCTAACAAAGCAAAGAGAGTCTGGACCCCCCCCTTAACAGAAGCTGCTGCTGCAGGAGGTAGAGAAGCCAGTAGCTCCCCATGCACCCTATTCACTGAGCCTGCAACGATCCAGCTTGACCTCCCTTGCCTGAATAAAATGAGGCTTTCCTTATTTCTAAGCATAATTGAGCCTTTTGCTCCAGTCGCTTCTACTCCCCGGATTCCGACAACGTATGAAAAGCATATTGTATTTGATGACCATTCGTGAGATCATCTACAACTCTTCCTTTCAGCAGAGAGGTCTGTGAATATAAACAGCCATTTCATGCAGAAGTCTCCCATTCAACCAAACGCACAAACACATACAAGCTCATTATTTTCAGCACAAAATAAATCTATTCCCTCCACCTGAAACTAGAGAGCATCCCACTCACACTTTAAGAACAGAATATGACAAGGAAGGAGAAAAAGAGCTGATGTATTTTTTTCTTTGCTCAGTCCAAACTGGAAACCTACATGCCCTAATGGCATTTTGGTTTCCGAATGAGTTCTTTGAATAATACTCCCTTCCCCTCTTTCCATTAGAATCTCCAGAAATTAATAATTTAGTCTAGTCATACTGTAGGCCATGAGTGGTAACTTTTGAATAAAACAATAACTATTCATACTCACATTTAAGTTGCTGGAAGGCTTCTGAGGTTCACTGCCAAATAACTAACTCACCTCAAGCGTCTGTAAGTAAGGGGAACTTACGAAAAGCGGCTGCAGCTCAGTCAGCATTAACTTCAGTTTAGGAGTTTGGTTTTAATTTCTCATGTACTTGCACGGGAGTTTATATCCCCAGGGAAAGGGATGCACAGAGTCTTTACTTTGCAGTAACAACTTAGCCATGCCTTCTGCAGCTCCCAGGGCTGCCACTCGCTCCTGTGACTTTTTGTATTGCCAGGCTATAGAAACAGTTTTGAGATCGCGACCCTTCTGTCAGCCCTTTACGAAGATCTATGATCGTGATGCCAATGTCAGGAAATGCAGTGAGCATGTACACAAACTGATCCTGTCTCAACATTACTGTCTGGAAATTCTACATTTCAGGAGATTCAATCAAGTCTGTGACAGGATTCAACATTTGTGCAATTACAGAGTTCATGATTACGTCTTTTAAGTGCAATCAGAGTATGCAGTGACAAAAAAACCCCAACACTGAAAGGGAAAGAAAGCAAAAACACTTCTGTACGCCACATCACTGTAGAAAACTTGATCCGTATATTGCCAGGCAGAGTCCCTAAGAGCTGAGGTTGAAAGGTTGAAAATCGCTGCGTTTTATTACAAGGGAGCACAGTGACTATTGTGGAGGCTCAATCCACAAGACCCTGGAGGTCGTTCTCAGCGGTGTCCCACGAGCCAGGGAAATCTGCTTAGCACTGATTGCATTCACCTCTGCCTGCAGACCTTCCTCTGCTGCTACCTCCATTTCTCAATGTTTATATGAATTAAATTCTCCACTTTAGCATGCTGGCTTGAAATACAGGCAGGGCTTAGTGAATGTAATTCCAGACTCCAACTGTGATATTAACATTGAAATACGCACAGAGCATATTCAGAAATAAAAAGCCTGCTTCCCCCTCTTTTAAATTACGAGACAAAAAGGATTCAGATGTTTCAGACACAAGCGTATCAGAAGCAGAGGCTTATGTCAGTGAGAAAGAGTCTGTTACATGCCTGTTATATGCTTCCAGAGTCTCAAAAGCATTACTTTAATTTTGCCACTTATTTCCATTATTCTCTTCCTGCTTATTCCCAAAGCCAATTAAAATGCAAACAGGAGATTTTAAAGGCTTCAGTTTGATAACAGACAAGCGAGGCATGGGACAGCACTGAAATATGGCTCTTTAACACAAGCATATTAATAGAAATAATTGGATTTCTAAGGTCTCACACTTGCAAGCTTTACCTCTCATCGTCCATTAAATCAGTTGACACCCTGCACTCGTTATTTCAAAGGTGTTATTCTTATTTCATGAGAGTGCTAAACATATTTGGTTTGCTCTAATGAAAGTTGTGGTGTTTTCTTCTGAAGTACATACCAGACTCATAGCATGTAACATATCCAGTGTATTCCTTAAAGTTAAAATGGTAAATGCTGGCCTCGGAGAAGTTCAACTCTCAATTTTGTTTTTAGCAGGGCCAGAGTTTGATGCAAACACATATTGTGTTAAGCTTTTAGTAATTATAATAAAAGAATTAAAGAGTTCAATCTCAACTTTTCAAAAGAGCCTGTAGGAAGTAGATGCTGGAACTTATCTGAATTTCAAGGGCAGGCTTAGCACCTAACGCTCTTGAGAAATCCCTGCCTTATCCTGCTGTTGATTTCTGAATTTAACACCACCTTCGTTTTCCATTTGATATGTTCAATTCAAATTATTTCCCCTGGCTATGACTGCTGTCAGGTGATATGGCTAATGCAATTTTTAATTCTATCCAACAAGGCAGCACCCAGTCTTCCTGACACACCCCTGTTCTTGCCCCTTCTTTCACACCACATTCACGCTAAAGAGCCAAAAGCAAAGGAATACAAACGCTCCCACACACACGTTTTTGTTCACAGGGTTAGTTTTCTGCAGGTTTAACTCCCTGAACTGGCCTGTAGAGATACCAGGTAAGACCTGAGACATCTCAAGGAAGCAGAAGGACAGCACGGCAGGGGAGAAGGAATGAAGAGCAGACAGGAGGGCAGAATTGCCTCTTACAGTTACAATCAGCCATTAAACTGGGTTTGCTTTCTTGTCAGACAATATGTGCTGCCTATGGCTGCACAGGATTAAGATTTCCCCCATCTCTGATGGCACAACTTCCAGCTTATTTATCCCAGCAAACGGTGGTTCTGCTCTCCAGCCCACTCCCGGGAACACGTGTCTGCTCCTCTCCTTTTTGCCAGCGCAAACATTCTTGTGACCGTGTCGTGAGCTGAAGTGGGACACAAATACAGCTGAAAAGTAACTTCCACTTTTCAGAGTGGATTTTATTTGAAGTGGTTCCCTGGACTGGCTCACCTGGCACACCACCAGTGCCAGTAAAAAGGGCAGGGGAGAGAAGAAGCGTCTGTCCCTCCAAGCAGCACTGTGAGCTTATGCCAGAAATGTTCATGGAGTTACAGCTGTGATCCAAGTGCTGAAAGCCAGCCCTTCAAAACTGGGAAAGGAAAGCCAGCCTCTTAACTTTGTTTATGGCACATACTGCAATATGTATGTAGGCTCTGGAACAGCTTAGGAACGAAGTTCCACTGATGATGAATTAGAATTATGCCCCTGTTAGGTATGGTTATATATTCAACTCCAGACTTTAAACACCCATTTAAAACATAAATTAATATTAAAAAGATACATCTAATTTTTATACTTACTCATTTTCTATTACTTATTCCAACATGAATATTTCCCTATTTATAGTATGATAAATGATCTTCTATTTTTAAGTCTTCCTACAAGCAAGATTTCAGTTTTCTTTTCAGCTCCATCAGATATTACCTTGCACACAAACTTTCAAGTGCTATGTTTTTATTACCGCTAATGCAGACTAAGTCATTTTGCCAGTTGCAATTATGACAACTATGCCACAGAGAGAGAAGTAAGAGGAAAAATGTTTCTATGTTTCTTTTTTTAACAGATAAAAAAAGAATAAAATGACCACTTTTGTTGTATTTCCTGGAAGAACTGCCAGCAGAAGCTGAAGAGCACTTAACATATATCTTGTGGCCTTGAACACCAGTAACTTCCACAGAGGGCTGATTGGGAAATTGCTTTTGAGTTCAAGGTAAAAACACTAAAATCTGTGTAGGGGATTAAGGATTTCCCCACCAGAAAACTAAATAGTCCAATTGAAAAGTTGGATTATTATTTGTTTTAGCAAAGGAGGGGAGAAAATGGTCACACAGCTCAGTTCTAACAGTTCTGTCCTCAGTTCTGGATCTCCTTATTCATATACTTAAACCTACTGCTTTGGGTATTTTACACTCAATCATAGGTAAAATTATGAAATATGAAAGGTTAAAAGATAGAAACAGCACCAAAACCGGTTGTCCCTCAAGTCACGAGTAAATGAATCCATTAAGAAAAGTGAGAGACCAAGTTCACCAACATAATCCTTCTGCTTCATGCCACTCCTGTGAAGTTATAAGTGCAGACTGAACATCTCACTTCCTTCGCTGAAGTGGCATCACGCAGAGAAAAAGCATCTTTAAAAATTAAACTAATTTGGGCCCACAACCAGGAAAATGTCTTAATCATAATTTTATAGCAGAATTTTATGTCAGTACATAGGCTTTTAGATGCTTATACTGCTAATATCCATAAATTAACATGCCTGGGTCTCTTTTAATAGTAATCATAACTTTGCATTTCCTGCTTGTAATGCTTGGTTTTAACATAATTACAGTATGTTCCTTGTTTGCAGTCCCATTGGATCCCCCTCGCTGTTCTCTCCCCAGTCAAGCCCTGCTCGACATAGTTTTGTATTAGCAGAGACACAAAATGAACCTGCAGAATTTACTCAGAGATTTATTGCACACATAACACTTGCACGTGTATATGTATATGCAAACCCCTATTTGCATATTCAAAATGTCTGTCTGCTGTTGCCAGCGAACACGTTTTATTTTTGCATGCTACGGCTGTCCATGCAAATGCCCTTCTTCCAGCATCAATTATCTCCTCTCCCACGATCAATATGTTCCCTTTCCTAAAACATTCCGTTTCAGACCCTTTGTTATGCTGCTTTCCCAGAAGTCAATAAATACTGCCACGTCCCCCTACACAAACGCCTTTGCCCACTCTACTGATTCTGTTCATTACATGCTTGCCCTGTTTCCTTTCCTAAGTCTGCAGCTTCCGCCCTCTTCTTTTGCCCAGATCCGGCTTTCCCTCACTCCATTCAGGAGGAGGAGCAGCACTACCTCTTCTGCTGCCCTGTTTTTCACTGGTCTGACACATGGGCACCTTTTGGCTTCCTTTGCTAAAGGAACAGCTCCCCCAAAAGCAGCATTCAACAGAATCTACATAAGGGACCTCAGAATCTGTGTAAGGGACCGTGTCCAGAAGCATCTGACAAGGATAGGAAGGAACAAAATACTGCAGAGGAAAAGGGACAAAACCACTGCATGGATATATCTCCTTAACACCTACAACCAAAGGCCACTTTCTTAATTTCTTTTTTTATGGGAAGCTCTGGTCTTGGGAGCTAAATGTTGCATAGCCATGGGGACGAGGGCCAGGACAAGGCTGCTAAATGCTGTGCCCAGGAGTGCTGTTAAATGAGATTCTGCAATGGGGTTCTTCTGCATCAGAGCTGACTGCTTTAACCAGTTCATCACCAGAATCCTCATAACCCCTTGAACCAGTTAGGGGCTAGAATGTCCCACCCCATATCATCTGGATGCTTCTGGTGGCAATATTTCAAGAAGTGGCAATTTTGCACAAATATGTGACTCAATCACTACCTCCCTCAGGCAGAAGTATGTCATAAGTCTCACTGTGTGACCCTAAACTACCCGTGCACATGGGCACACAAACAAAATCTCTCCATGAAACGGCAGAGCTACGGTGAATTGCTTCCTAAAGGCTCACTTGACTAACCTTTAACCTGTAGTTGCGCCAGCCAGCACACTGGAGTCAAGACGGAGAAGAAGCTGCTCTCAGCTTCACCCCATGGGGCTGGCTCAGAGTCCTCAGCTTTGTCCCGCCTACAGTGCACTTCACACCTGAATGAAGGGAAGTTTTGTTCTCTGGAAGCATCAGGTTCACACTCGTTATAAGAACTGAGCTAGCTAAACTACAAAAATTTAACTACTGATCATGACCATTAAACCACTTGAAAGTATGAAAATAAATTCAAATTGGACTTGGTAGGCTAAATTTACTTTCAATTTTTTCCCATGTATAAGGCTTATTTGCCTAATTTAATGTTTTACAGCTATCTGTAATGTGCAAATACTTTCTACGGTGAATATGCAATCTAAAAAAACATAATCAGAAACTCTCATTCTGAAGTTACGCTGTTTATTTCCTTCCTGAAAACTCAGCTGAGTGAAGTCAGGTTAATTGCCTCTAAGTCTCTATGAATAATGCTGCAAAGCCTCGCGCTGACAGCTACACCACTCTTCTGCTAGTCGTATGTCCCAGAGCTATTTCAATGTGTAACTGTAATTCATTCTGGCTGCTAGATCTGCATGTAAAGATAAAAGCCAATAGCAAACGGCCTTACTCTGCCTCCGGTTTTCATCAAATTTCTATCCAGTGTAATTTTGGAGATGTTACTTGATCAACTTCCAAAATAATGGAAGTCTTTGCTCCCTTTAATATATTCTCTGCACATCGTCATCATTCGTGGTGGTAGCAACCATACATTGGCTCATTATGTTGTACTAATCTTGCTACCCAATATTCTTTTCACCAATCAATCTGTTGATTACAGCCAGTTTAAATCTTAGTGATAAACAGGATTCTGAGATTTTTCAGAGGACAGTGGAATCTGAATTAATTAGCATCCATCAGAGGAAAACCAAAATCCTCCTACAAATAGAACTGAGAAATTTAGTATCTCCCAAGGACAACGTTTAAGGAGCAGTGGACAGGCTTTTACACACTTGCAGTGCAGGGAACCGTAGCATCCTCAGCTTTCAGCTTCCCAGTTGGGCTATGGAGAAGCTAATACTCACACACAAATTTATTAATGGCACCTTGAAACTCTACCACGTTAGCCTGTTACTGATGCCAGATCTCAAACTGTTGACTCATAACTCATCTTTAATATCTGCAGGCACGAAGATTTGAAGCATCTGTCAAAATATTTCCAGGTTACGCTTACTATTCTATCAATAACACACCTCACAGAGCCAAAAAACCCACCCCAGTCTAACATCTACATGGATAATCAAGGGAATTTCATATAAAAAAGAGGGGGTGGGGGCAGGAAACGATACCTATTTTCTTCAAACTATATAGTTTGTTCCATAGTTGGCAACTTAATGTTGGTAACTTCACATTACCAAATCTGCACAATGTGTTTTTCAATGAACACTAAACTGCTTGAAAACACGGCCTTTGAAAAAGAAGTTAAAAAAAGAGAGATGTTATTTACATGGCTGGCATTTAAGGAAATACAAAAATCATTCTGGCTTTTACGGACAACACTAACATTTGCAGTCCAAAAAATCATAAATATCCTGTAACAGATGATGATGGCCCCACTGACATGACAAATAAGAGGCATTTAGTTTTTAATGGCTTTTGTAATTATTTCTTTTCCTTACGAGAGCAGCATACTGTGTAAAATGTATTTTAGTCTTCAGTACTTGGAAGCAACTTCACACATTATTATTCTACATTAGCTCCATTTGTCGATTTGATGACTGAAGACCTATTGGCCAGATGCAAATGCTGCTTTCTAATCTTGATCTATAACGCAGAACAGCCGTGGGTATGTCATTCCCCAGGAAGGAGAATGAATCAGGAGAATCATTCTGTAAGGTACGGTGTAAAGATAAACTAGATGCATTAATTATCTGAAGGAAGTTCTTGCTCACTTGTGAGAACATTTAGTTGCATAAAAAACCAGAAAATGAGCCCGGGCGAAAAGATAAGCCCTGTCAAAAGTGTATTCTTTCCCAGTCAAATGCTGCTGCTGCTGGCCTTGACTCTGTATGTCGCAGAACTCTTTGCCCTTGATCAGCCACATGTAAGCAGTCTAAAGAAGTTAACAGGAATTTTGATGCTTTCCTGGATCAAGGCCAGCAACTCTAACACACTTTGTTTCTCATTTCCACTGTATGTGCATAAGATGATACTCTCTACTTCAGACACACATAAAATGATTATATTTTTTTTCTCCAGGTAAGCATCAGGTGAAAACAGTGAGATGTGTTAAGGGTTTGCTAATTGATGATATATTGCCTTAATTTTCTACTATTAATGTTACTTAATGGAATTTCATATTTCTTATTTGAAAAATGAGGGTCAGAGGAAGCACTGATGAGAGACAACTACAATTACCACTTAGGACCATTAATATGTAAATATATGGGTAAGTTAAGATTGCTAATTTGAGCTGCATAATTGCTGGATATGTTTGAAGTTGGAGCCTAATAGGTTCTGCCATTACTCCTGTCTATTTTATGCATTCAATGTCAACGATTTTTATTCTTAACATACCATGAATAATAGCATCACATTTTTTTATTAACTAATATGGGCATTAATGTCACATTATGCCACTCAATCACTTTATTTCTTTCTAAAAATACAGGTTAAAAAATTGTATCACACACCTTCATGCATCAGCTCACGAGTCAATTACAAGTAGCCGGATCTGAGAAGCAGCTTACATCCTGGATAGACTTCTCCATAACTGCCCAGCATTTTGGTTTTTTTTCCCCAACCTTCCTTCGCAACATCTGATGTTACAAACTTTAAAGCACAGATATTTTTAAAAGGTCAAGATAAAGAATGGATTTGATCCAAGGATTCCCAGCTTAGCAAACCAAAAGTCAAGAGAACTCTATGAAATGTCAAGAGAAAAGATTTCAACAAATTATTTCTGCGATACTTCTCCTTTGTGCAATGTAAGTGCAAGAGAAATACTGTAACCAGGTCTAATTCAATGATATTTTACAAATTTCTTCTTATTTCAAACACGTGAAATACAGATCATGAGAATTTTCTCAGTTATGATTTTTTCATCAATTTTTCCATATTACCTAAAACTTTGAAATCAACACTGTCCTTCAAAAAATACAGCCATAAACTATGGCCTGTATTACATAGACCATGAAAATAAAATCAGAAATAAAACACTGAAGCCCACTTATAACCCCAGGACACTCTTCATTTTAATTTAAAATGGAGTATGGTTTCTCTGAAGAACTCTGCACAGACTGCCAAGCATTCTCCTCATAGAAGTTTGAAAAATTACAATGACAGGAGGATTTTTTTATATATATGATTTTAAGAAATTTTTGAAAATACAGCATTTTTTTCCTTGAGAGATATCTAATGCAAATACTCAGGTATCTCACAGTGAAGGAAAGGCTTTCAGTTTCCAAAAGTGCAAGGAATCATCTTCATTTCTAAGCAAATTTGGTAAGATCCAAAATCCATTTGATAAACTGAAATCATTAAGATCTTCCTTCTCTTTGCCTTGAATGATTTAAACTAATGTCTGTTAGTTTTAGGGAGCCATCAAACCAAATCAAATCCTATCATCAGGTGAAACAACTTTCTTTGGTATGTACAAAAAACATTTATATAAACTACCTTCAAGCACACCCTAAGCATAAACAAATGGTGTCAACTTGCTGCAACAACCTAAAAAGAATCTTGCTTTATTCCTGCGTTCTTTGTTCTACTGAAAATGGAGGAACTGTTTGGGGCCCATGAAGAAGCAACTAGCTTTCCTATTTGCCATCTACTCTGTAAAAAGTATGATGTGGCCCTTCTGTAGACAATTCACTCATGTCACTAGAGAAGATATAAAGAATAAATCATGCCAAATATCTGGGCCATCTGTAATAAAGTTTTAACTACTGATTCAAGAGATATTTTTCCCATAAACTGACTCACCGTACAACTGGGATTGCTCCAAGCTTCTAAGACTTTATCTCCTAACTGTTTGGAAGCAGTAGACGGTAACTCCCTCATAGCTGATAAAGCCAAGTAGTCAAAAAGTGGTTTAGACGGTATCTTCAAAGGCCTCGACAGAGAACCCCATAATACTCTAAGTTTCTTTAGCTGTGATCTAGTCTTAAATGTAAACCTCTCCTTTAATCCCTGCTTTGGACTGCTGGAATCACTGGATGGGTTGGGAAAAGTATTTTGTTACAGCTAAACAGCTGAACACTATACCCAGATTCCTAAAAAGATACAGAGAGATCTTTGTAAAATCTATCTAGGAAGGACATTCATACAATAAACAAAGCAAAAAAAGAGGAGAATGATGTTTATGAGAAATACCTACTAAAGGAAAAGGTAACACAGGAAGAAATATTAGGCAAAGAATAGCTCAAACGGCACCTCCTAACACTATGTTTAAGTCCAATACAGTCAGACAGAAATTTAATTGTTGTGAGTTACCAAGGAGAAAAGCCCAGGGTAGCCTGCACGCTGTTCAACTCTCTAAATTCTCCTCTTCTCGTGATTCTGATGTCATCTGAACTCTCTCAGGCACCACTTATACGTGAAACAATGTCACACAGTCCACGTGTGACCAAGAAGATCTCCATGAAAAGTGCACCACTGCAGTCAGGGGCATCAAGGCCAGTTGCTTCAAGCCCAGCAAACCCCTGCAGCATGCTGCTGTTTAGCATGAAGACATCAAGCATTAATCCATGTTGGCTAAGGTTTGCTGTCTTCACTGCAGGGAAGAGACCCTCTATACAGAAATAAACATCTGTAATCACACCGGTCTTAAATATCTACTTCTGGCTAATTTTTTTTTTTTTTTTGCCCTTGAGGGGAAAAAAAAAAAAATGTATTAACCTCCCTGATCCCAAGAAGCTTTTCAATTCAAGAATCAATCAGTCCATCAGCCCACTTCACCTTTCACACAAATATCGAACCACCCAAAGTGTCAGCTGATGAGTCCTTTGCGCAATGCATCCTACCCTAGCACTTAGAAAGAGATGGTACCATGAACGTATCCCGTAACCTGCGCAAGTCATACCCTGTCAAGCGGGCACTGCCCTTCTTGTTTCCTTCTGTCTCTAAGGCATGCAAGGCCACCAGCAGGTTACTGTGGAATAACTCACTCACCTAAACCACAGCTAGCCACTGCTTACAACAATCATTAAGTACAAAGTTATTCCTCTCAAGTGATGCAGAAACCCTAGTATGACCTCGGCAAGGAAGGATGGAAGTTCATGTAGGATCTCTGCCAGGAAAGACTGGGCAGCATAAATGTGTGCCTGTGGGGAAAGGAGGCCGCAGCACCCTTTCTCCACATGAGATATGTATCATGCACCCAGACCCACAAATGGGTGGCAGCAGCATCTCAGCAAGCACGAAGTATGGGACTGAGGGAAGACATTTCATCACAAGCTAATGCTAAGAGAGTGCTAATAAAACTTAAGAGCAGTAAGGGATACTTTAGAGCTACAACTTACTACTAATACAAGCTTCATTTCTGTGCTTCATTTATTCACTTCTCACCAAAGCAAAGGAATTTCACTAGGAACTGCACTGTTCTAGACAACTTCAGTGCTGCAAAGCATTAATTAATCAGTGCAACACGCTGCTCTGTCTGACCTAAGCTAACCCAGCCACACTGGTGCGGGCAGGCTGCTGGACTCCCGCGGAGGTGTGCTGAAGCAACGGAGTGTGATTCCAAGTACTGGCAGCAGAGAATAATAGGAGCTTCCCAAAGTACACCCCCGTCTGAATAAAATACAGTCAGAGTGCAGCACTGCCCTTCCTGCCTTCAGCAACTGAGAAGCCCAAAATATGAGAACATTTTGGTGGTCAGAATGGAATTAGCTACCTGGGAAGAGAGCAGCATGTCTGAGTTAGCAGTCTTCCAAGTACCTGAACTGCTAAAATTAGTTGGGAACTTACTGTTAGAAGAGAGATGAACTAACATATTTCAGTTCCACAGAGGCTGGCAAGAAAAAACCCCACCAGTATTCTAAATCTGTAATTCAAAACTTGAAATCAAGTCAAGATTTCTTTGAAGGGGCTAATTGAATTCGTTCTTTTTTTCACTTGACCTCATTTTATTTTGTATTTGCTGGGTCACTAAAATTTATGTAACGAACTTATGCTTTGATAATTAAATCAGAACTTAGAGCTCTTAAGAGTTTGTTGTTTTGTTTTGGGTTTTTTTGTTCTAAGAATTCTAATACAATTTAGAGAAGTTCAATAGAGAAGGAAGAAGATTAGGCCACCAAATCAAAGAAATTCAAAAGATCTTCAAAAGCTGGCCTCCTCCCATCTTATCTTTGAGTGTGGATAGATCCACTTTGATACTGGGATTTAATAAAAAGATCAAAAAAGTCCATATGTTTGTACCTGATGTTATTCAGGCAATGTGTGGAAGTAGTTCTGAGGATGGAACATTAACCAGGGAACGTACATCTGCCGCTTCTCAGCAGTAACACATCCGCTCTACACTTGCAGGACTCCTAGGATGGGGGGACACAGGGAAATATAAAGTTTGGAGCTTTTTAAGAAAAAGTTTTCTAATCTGTCACTGGCCAGATACCACATAAACAGCAAAGAGATTTTCCAAATGATCAATTAGATCTATATCTTGGGTTTAACAAGAGGTGGTCTGAGGCATTCAGGGTGGGAATAAAGAAGTGGGAGAGGAAGACATGAACAGAAGACAAGGGATAGTGGGTCAGAGGTGTATGGAAATGGTTTGCAGCCATTTTTAGTCATTACGGAATCAGAAGAGAACAAACGCATTAAATTTTATATGCTAAGTCCACTATTTGCCTTGTAAATGTTCTAAGAGACAGCACTGAAAATATTCATTCTGTAGTTTCTTGAAAGGAAAGAAAGAGAACAAACAGGAAGAACATTCTTGAATGATAAAATGTCTGCAGGATCTGGTGGGAATTCTTCACGTAAGATGCATTCCTCTTTAGGGAACAGGCGTAGATGTAAACACATGGGCTTATGCAAGTAGAATTGGCAACTCCACAGGTAGCACTTTTCTTTTCTATACGATTTTTCAGACTCACTAGGATATTCAGGACTACTCTAATTATTCTTAACATTTTGCCCATTTCATATACTCACAATATAATGGCAAAATATAAAAATACTTTAAGCAAATTGCAGTTTAAATCTCAATGGAAACAATACATTTTATTCAGACAAACCACTACAAAAGGGAACGGTCTGTTTTATGTATGTTCGCAGTAGCTCCTTTGGAAGTGTTTGTTTTGCTTAGAAATACCAAAACTGATTATGTATGTGGTGGTAGATGGGCTGAGATGTGTTTGCTGCTTTTAAATCACAGAGCACATGAAGGTGTTTTTACTTTTCTCCAGTCTAGCACAACCAAAGAAAGGAAATGCTTGAATCCATTTTCACCAGGCTGCACTGCACAGATGTTCTGTACAATAGCTATTGTGGCTGTTCCTCGTCTGGAGAGGATGTAGTGACAAGTGTTGTGTTTCCATGATGACAGCCAAGCCGTACTGGGGTACATTCTCTCCTCCATGGATTGTAAGAAAAGAACAATTCACGTAACACCACAGAGAAGTCAGTGCCGAGCAGTTGGGGTACCTGGCCAATGTGGTACTCCAGTGTTTACAGCACACGCCAGTCATTTGACCGGGAGAATGGAATCCACCATTTTACAACAGCAGGATCCTAACGGTCACTCTGACACATCTTTATACAAGACCCGGCACTGCACATCTAACAGAGTAATTTCTAGTACTAAAACCTCCTTGTCCAGCCCTTGGTTCAAAACTCTAAAAAGCCCGAACAGAACGTGAATATATATGTGAATATGAAAACTGCACAGAGCCCAAGGACTGTATTCTGCACATACCTGTACATAAGGTGAGCATCAGCTTTACGTTAATGGGTGTGATTGTGCTCTCACCTACTGGGCAACCCAGTTTGTGTCATTTTGGATCCATTCCACTAAATTATTTATATATTCACCTCAGTACCTCTAAAACTCATAATTGCAGAGAACATAAGGACAAATCTCAGAAGCAAACGTCAAATATAAGAACAGAAGAGCTTTTATACCAGTAAAAGGGAAAATAATAACAGAAAACAAATAAGCAATGAACAAAAAGGTACTATTATAAAATATATAACAGAATCCCTGGTTTGAAGAAGGTAGTCCAAAGAGTCCCCAGGTCAGCAGCATACACACACAGGGGACATTTAAACTGGGACTCCCAGTGAAGTTGTGTTTGGAAAACATCGCAGGGCTGAGATGTTCAACCTAATGAACCACTAACAAACCAAGCAGCCTGCTGCATCACTCAGACAGTATCTCCTTAGCTGGGTCCCCTACACTGTCCCTGAAAATGCCCTGGACAGATGGTATGGTGCCTGCTAGACAGATGCTGGCTGAAGCTGCTTAGGTTGGATTACAGTAACAGCAACACGGAGCGTGTTGCACCAGTTTGACAGAAGCGAAGAAGAAAACCTCTGTGATAGTTTGAGACTTGGACTTCTCCTCCCTTGAAAGGACCAACACTGAGACTCAAGATGTCCTCTACCTTGGACTACTAAGTCCTAGCTTGCCACGTAGAACCTGCTGCACAATGTACAGGATGCCATGGGGATGCTCAGCATGCAGTTTCCAGTAACCAATGTCAGACTTCTCTCCAAACTTCAGATCTAACCAGCTAAGCCTCTGCATGGTATTTCAGGAGAGCATCTTTCTTCCTTTGTCATGGGGTTTCTGAGTGGGGAAATGTTTAATTATTTCTGGTACTTCTTACTGATTTCCCTTCCTGTTTCCCTATGTCTTGCTCTGATGCAAGGGAAAAACTTGTTTTCCTTGATTCTGTGTTACCAGTCCTGCAAAGTCCTATCAAGCATCAGTGTTGTGTACTAATTTATGAAAATACATTAAGAAAAACCTAAAATAAAATTAATAGTTAATTCATAATTTAAAATTACAGGAATATTACATCAACCACAATACCGGTATCGTAAGTCTCAGATTCAAATGTTTCACATCAGACGTAGAAGCTGTAACGGGAAGGCTTTGTGTTTCTAAAGCTGGGGAGTTCACCTAGCCCTGGCATTTGTTGCTGCTCAAGGAAGAAAGTGGAGGAGCCCTCACGGCTAGAGTGCTGAGTCAAGCCAGCCCTGGCACAGATCCGCCCTCCCTGTGGTGTAACTCAGCAGGTTCATCTGCTTAAATGAAGCCCATTATTTTGCTGGTCCATCAGCCAATGACTCTAGGCAACTATTTTGCCAGTGCCTAGACTTAGCTTGCAAGCACAGCTAAAATATTAATAATGAATTACAGTCACTGCTATAAATGTCCATACATTGTCAAAGACATTCCCAATGTCATTCGGGCCAACTGGCTAGCATTTGACATTGAAGGAAAAGGAATACACACAAAAAAACCCCAAAACCAAAAAACCCCAATTACTGGACACAAAATGGGCTAATTCCACTGATGTAAGGAAAGACCTGTTTAGCCAAATGCCCAGAACTGTATATTACAGTTTAAGCAGACAGCTGTGACTGCAGCCTGGAATACAGAAAGGGATGATCCTGAATAAAAAGCTTTAACCAAGAACATCTACAGTTCTGGCAAGGAAGCCAGGAAAGGCAATGAATTTAACAGTCTTATGTTTTAGGTTCTGTTTTTTTATAGAATACACAATGAAATTCTCAAATTCAATGCCTCTTGGACTCCAAAGACAGTGTTAACAATTTCATTCCTGGTCTTAACATCCAACTTTAATGTTACCACCTAACTTCAGATGCACATCCAGCTGAGAACCAAAACACTTTGTATTATAGAGAGAGAGGTCTTTAGCTGAAGGAATTGCTGACTCATTCCTTTACTGGGAATAGTTGTCCATTCTCTTAAAGATGAGGTCATGCAAATAAAGCCAGAGCCCCTTGTGCCAACAGCCCACATCCCTCTCCTCTGTGATGGATTTCAAAGCCTCCTATGCATTATTTCAACCATATCCAAGCAGCTTCAATCACACCAGGAAGCAGAACTCTGCAGAGAGCTGACTGCTCTTCTAACTCCTGAGACATACCCTGATCAGGCTGTTTTGTTTTTTTAACAGGGAATAGAGGTCCAAAATCTTAGAATAAAGCAATTAAATATTTGGCAGAATCAGAGAGTCTTAAACCAGGAGACTTATAAAAAAAATATGAAATTAGCTGAAATAGTTACTGAAGTATAAGACCTATTGCTTAACCTGGGCCAAGGAGCAAAGGAATGGAAGTTGCCAAATGTTACAGCAACTTCTGAAAAGAGCTTAAGAAACTGTCAACTGGTACATCAGATTTCTGTACAGGTTTAATAAACTCCGTTGTATAATAAGAGACGGACTTAGTTGATGCATGGAGAAAAGTAATACCACAGTGAAGAGTTACGGTAGCTTTCGTAGCAGGAAACCACAGATCAGAAATCTGCTCCAGTTCTGTGATGGTGCTGAGAAGCACAGGAGTATGGGTGACATAAGATACTTGAATTCCCAGAAGTTTCTGACAACCAAGTCTGGGGGAAAAGAAAGAGGCGGAAAAAAAAGAGGGGGAAAAATAATAAAAGGGCATAAAAATAAAGCTTTCCAACAGGTCATAGTCAGGAAAACACAGGAGCAGATTACTGGAAGAATGTGACATCTATTCCACGATCTGTGCTAGTCAGCACATTAACATTTTTTTAAAGGGTGGGAAGGTCAATATTAAGGTGACATACATTGATAATATAAAATTATTCATGTTTTTCAAGTCATCAGCATATTTCATAGACCCATTGAAGAATCTCAAGGTGGTACCAGATTAAGTGGCAAATGAAACTGAATTCTGAGAAACACAAAATTACTCAAATGAACAAAAATATCCTTACTTATATAAATCCAACAATGGACTGTAAACTATCCTTTGTCATTCAGGAGGGAGATCTTGCAGCCACCATTGATACTTTGAAAATATCAGCTTAATGTCAAGATTTATTGTGGGGGGGGAAAAAAGCTAGAGACCAAAATCAGGAAACCTCATTAGGTCTCTATTTAAAACCATGCTTTAAGCACATCCTAAACAGGTCATACAGACCTCGTCCCTCTCCTCTATTTCTTAAAGTATATACCCCAAACAAGATTACAGAAGGGCAACAAATGAAGAAGGATGAGGAATGGCTTATGTATCCATGAGATTAAATAAACAGACTCTCCAGCTCTGCAAAGAGAGTAGGGGAAGACATGTCAGCATGAAGAGGTTGAACAAGGACCGAGGAAAGGGAAGTACTTTATCACTGCTACAGGAACTGATGGAAGCTGAAATATAAATAAGTTCCAACCCAGAAGATCAGACATGTTTAACAGAGAAGAGATCCACGAACACTGGACAACGTGCATGAGATTCCCAGCTCTGGGAGGTCCTAATCCACAGGGCACTGGAGAAGAGCAGCAGAGAAATCTCAACGTTTACTCACTTCAGTTTTAGCTACTTTTCCTAAGCACTACCTCCTGCCCAGTGCTGGAGATGGGATGGTGGCAAAACAGACTTTTGCTGTGGCCCAGAAACACTCTCTTTTTGCTATTCTATGTTTCCAGGCAGGATCACTGATGTAATTCCACACATATTCATTTACGATGTAAAATGTGAAAGGGGAATGATGTTTGACATGAATCCAACATTAAATAACTCTCCCTCAATGCCACCACTCCCTCTTCAGCTTTATTTTAGAACGAACGACAACAACAAAATGAAGATATTTCCTTTTCCCCCTCAATTTAATTTAGAAGGACTACAGCTAAGTAGATTTTTTCCCCGCTCCCCAAGAGCACATGATACTCAGAGAGGTAACAGATCTACACGAAAGATATTTTCACAAGTTAAAAGACAAGCAAAGAATAAAGAAAGTTCATGCCAGCAGAAAACACCAAACCAAACAATTCAAATATCCAGGTCAGTCTTGGGAGGCTCTTTATAAAATTTCTTTTCTTCTTTATTTTCCCATTCGCCAACATGTATAGTTTTTTGCCACAGAAAAAGAAAGGGAATTAAAATACTTTATTTTGTTGCCCAAAAGTCTCAGTACAAAAAGATGTCTTTCTGCCCAGGAGATGCGCTTGCTGGTGTGAGCCTTTACGAAAAGATAGGCAATATTTTCAAGCAGTTTGAAGGCTTCCTAGTGAATATCCATCTGGAAAAAGTGGATATGCAAGTTTTGCACTCTCTCTCTCCTAGGTCAGTTATCTAATCCTAAAATTGCATCCTATTTTCTCTGAAAGCATAAGCATAAGTTAAATGCCTCAAAGGCATCTAAATCGTGATTTTCTTAGTAGTAGAAAGACATTAAAAACAAAGAAATGAATCTCACGCTTTTGTGACAAAGGGGATTTTGTCTCAGGTCTCAAATTCATTTTGAGCTAACAGGTTTGTTTTGTTGGCATGCAGGCTTGACAAAAAGAGGTTGGCAGATACTGTGGTAAGAGCAAATTTCTAGCACTTTTTCCTTCTCAGCAAACATGATGCCTTTCTGTGTATATTAGACCACCATTTCAGGCAGTTCTGACTGCTGGCAGCAACGGAGTACCTGCAGCAATGCCCTGAACTTTGTCTTGCTCACCATTTTCCACTTGACGCATGAAACGTGAGCAAGACTCCCAGATTGGTTCATAAAAAATAACAAGTGCTCCTAGGACATCTGTATGGAGATTATATTGTTAATCAATTTATTTTGCATAGCCCCATGGATCACTTGCTATCGATGATTACACATTTTAGCTCCTGTGACAACTTGTCAATAAAAATAAAAATAAAAAAAGGCTAAGGACAGCATACTTTTAATTTAAAGATTATCTCTTTCTTGAAAAGAGATGCCACTTTCTAAACTCTGAAAAGAACTCTCTCATGAATATATTTCATTTACTAAGTGGAAGAGCTGTTCAAGGAATCGAAACTTTCTTGGTAGTCACAATACAGGTACCCAGAGGTGAATAATTTTCTTCTGGAGTTCAGTTACTTTTTACAACGAATACTGGAAAAATAGCAAGTTTGATAAAAATGCAGGTTTTGAGTTACTGAAAGTGTTATTTACACTCAGCATAGGCTGGGATAGTTTTTAAACACACGCATGCACCCCTCTTCAAGTGTAAAGCTAAATAATATTTACAGATTGTTTTAAAGCTTTTTTTTTTTACATGAAAGCATCTGACATTTAATTTCAAAGTTTTCATTCAAAATTTGAACTTCGCCTCTTGATGGGAAAAGAATGATGGGCAAATAGACCTAATTACATAATTATCCCTAAGTTTGAAACAACATACTTGAGGTACCTAGGTTGTCACAAAACCTGTTTTTTTCTCCGAAGCATCCAATCCCAATGGACTCTGTCTCCTCCTCTCTATGTATTTGCTTCCCTTAAATAAAACGCCCAATTTCTTCTTTTCATAAGCATATGTTCTACATTCCCAACACAATTCTGGATTGCTTCACAAAGCTACCAGGTAATGATTCCTGGTTAGTGATGAAAACATATTTAAACAGTGACAAAGATGCAAACCACCATCCCCTTACAGGTTGCCTGACCTATCCAGTCCTTGGCTGTTCTATCTTGCATGTTTTACACATAGAAAATACACACAAATACCAGATCAATGTAAGACCTTACATCAAAAATCCCTTCTTTTACTGCACAATATGAATGATGAATGCAGTATTGATTAATTTCTTTACAGACAATGCAGATGCTTTACTCAAAACACAAGACCTGGATAGCTGTCGATATTTAATAGGAGCTTTCATGGAAGAAAGGCTGTGATGACCTTCACAGGTCCTTACTCTCCAACTATCTGCAGGAACAAGTTAATCAGGAGATGAAGCTCTTGTATCTAAGCCAGGCTTGAGATGGAGCTGTGCAGTTTGAGTGAAAGAAAGGAGTTCTCATTCAATCATTGTAAATATGTTCAAAGTGGGAATTTGCTAATTGCGGCACCCTGTAAGCTGGAATTAATATAAACAATAAATATAAAATAGAATACAGGGACCTAGTAAAGTTACAAAAGCAGTAAATGCCAGAGATGAGATGCTGAATACATTATTATTTTAAGACTTGTGCCTAGTTTAAATGGGATTAGAAGAAAACCCACCTGTTGCTAACCATTTTAATTCAGTTTGTGGATTGCTGCTGGAGAATTAACATTTTGATCAGTTAGGCCCGACTTGGGATGCACAAAGCTCCAATTTTCAGCTTCTGTTAGTTTAATACAAGGATGGCAAAAATAATGTGGACATTCTCTTCATTTACTTTTGGAACAAACAATTTGCTCATCACCCTGTTTTGGCTGACTGCCTGAACAGCTGAAACTGTTGCTTCTCCTTGAAGAATAACATTTAACCAGTCAGATAATAATCCATTCAACCTGGGGTCTTAAAAAAACCCCTACCAAGTCAATATATTGCTTTAAGAGGCACAATCCTGGCTTCTAGAACATTGTTTTTATGCTGGGTATACGTGGGCAAGCGAGATGGGAATATTTAGTACTACAGGATCTACTTGAAAAAGGCTGGCTCTATTAAATAGCTGTCCATCTTCTTGCACTCCAGGGAAGGAAGCATTCCTCTCTAACAAAGATGAAGGGAATATCAATGGGGCTAATCTCTTCAAAGTGCTCAACGCTCAAAGCAATTGCCTGCAGTAGTACACAGTCCCCACCCTCATTAGCTCAGCAAAGAAAACACTGCCAGAGACAAAATACTCTCCTGCAGCTAGGGCAAAAAAAAAGAAGTAAAATAAGGAGTTTCCAAGCCACCTCCCTTTCCTTTCCAAAGGATGAATATTCCACATATTTTGAATTATGTGTGTACTGAAAATAAAGCAATATATTTTAAGAATACCTTTTCTTTGTAGTATATTTAAATATTGTGGAGTTAGCTCATACTGAAAAATGGTCATGACACAACAGAAATACTGCGGGGCACAACTCTTTTCCTGATCAACAAAGGGGGAAAATTCATTGCCAACTTTTTCTCTTTTGAAAAACTGCAACTGGCAGAAGTAAGGAGAGTCATGGCTTCATACCACCACAAAAAAAGAAGACAAAAAGATCTGTCAATTAGCTTATACTTGTTTAAGTTTCAGTCTACCCACTGCCTCCAAATTAGAGAATTTTATGCTCGGGAAAACAAATGTTGAGAACGAAAGAAATGAAATACACCACCACTGAGGGGAGAAGCGAGAATTACTCTTGAATAATGTCTTCTTCCAGCCCATCCTTTTACTCCCATGCTGACCATAAGAATAATTAAGGACGGTCAACAGATGTTGTAAGCACTCCTCAGAGAAGGAGGGCTGGCATGTACTTGTTGCTGATCTGACTTCCAAGACAAAGCAGCATGATCAGGACTAGAAAATAGGTCATGGTTTGTGCAAACCAACTCAGACCACAAGGGAATCTCTCCAGGGAGTCCACTAATGGGTTCATCAGTTCAAACACGCACGATGGGCAGAGTATCTAAGGACAAAACGTCAACAGTGGTGCATTGCCTAAGAGCACGCAGCTGGGGCAACAGCACTGGCTCATTGCAAAGCCCTGCCAAAGCAGGGATTTCAGCTTTAAGGACAAAGCACAAAACCTTTCTGCTAAGTGTAGGTGAGATGAACCAGCTCACCACCATTCCCTCTATCCAAGGTATAATTTTTGAAAATCTTTTGCTTGTATAAAAACACCTTGGTCAACAAACGGTGGACCAGAAAGTTTATTTCCCACGGATCAGTTTAAAGTAGGGATTCACATTCAGGCATGAACCAAACACACAGCCTTTAAAAGTGTCCTTCATTCTCCCCATAATTCTTGTATGATTGTCAATTGATGGTTTCTTTGTTATGAAAAGTTTTATAGAGGGATGCTCAAGTTTGGAGTAAGGAGAAAAGAGAGACACAGTCAGGACAAAGGAGAAATGGAGACACACCATGGCTTGCAACTTGCCAGTGTAAAGTAAAAGGCTTGACTTTGGCTATTTTGGAAGTAAGGAAGAAGAGGTTTTTGTGACTGATTGCTCCTTGGCCCAGTTTCTGCAGAAGTGTCCCCTGCGTTGGCCTGACAGAGAAGGGATGCACAAGAATGGCACTCAGACACAGAGCACTGACACAGCACTTGGAGATGAGCTGAAGGCAAAAGCCAAGAAAAGTGAAGACAAACTAAAAATGCTAATCACCAAATAAAGAATGGAGAACTAAGAGATGCGGGTGGCTGCACTTGTGCTCATCAAGCAGAACTTGTAAGAATGTGGATCAATTACATTTAAAAGAAACAGAACATTTGAATCCTTAGTTTGCACAGAAAAGTGTGTAGGTAAAGGTGCAGTGAAAACACAGCTATCTTGCAGTGTTGAGCCCACAGTGAAGAAAAGGGTTCTGATGGGACAGACATTGAACAGTGCATGACAGAAAAAAGGAGAGAAACGAGTGACGTACAAGACTGTAGCTTATGCTTTAGCAATAGACTTGAGAAAAGCCTGAATGAGAAGCAAAGCAGGGAGCAAAATAAAGAAGAGTCTCAATTTTCTAAGTAGAGAGCAGATGTTTCAAAGGAACTGGAAAGTTGCGTTCTAAAACACAATCTGATCACTGTGTCACCCTATTAGTTGGAGCTACAGCACTGAAGCAAGTCCAAACAGATTAATAACCAGGATTAGAAGGCCAAGCTCTGTGTAAAAAAAACACATGCTAGGACAAATCCAAAGAAATATACCTACATCTATTTCAGTAATCTATATATCAAGCTCTCTTTGCATACTGAGCATCAGTTTGCAGAGTTTACTACATTCGTGCATGAGTGCCCAATTAATGCAGGCAAAAGCACCCAATTAGTTCACGCACGAGCACCCAATTGTCTTACGCGTGACTGCCCCATCAGTTCATCCATGTGTGCCCAACCAGTTTACGCACTGACACCCAATTCATCTACCTATAAGCCCCCAATTAATTTCTGTGAGTGCCCCATCAGCCCATGCATGGATATACACCCAGTTGGGGAAGGGACACCTGTGGATCATGGGTGAGACCCTGGCGCAGTAGAGGAAAAGCAGTAAAGGAGCACAGAAGAGCATCAGGCCGAAGCCATTACACACACAACCCCAACCTCCCGCACCACCTGTTGCCGCACCAAAGGAATGGGGATGATGGAGCACAGCCCACAGCGAAAACAAGGTGAGCAGAGACTAGGAGGGAGGGAGGAGAGATGTTTGGCTGAAGTTGAGACTGGGAAAGGGGGAGGAAAAGCATTTACTTAAGTGCTTGTTTAATTCTTCATGTTTTCTTTTTTTCTCAATACCCAGAATCAGCAATCAGAAGTTAATTGGCAGTAACTTAAGTAAAAATTTCCGACGTTGAGATTGTATTGCCTGTGACAGCACACACATAGTCAGAATTGAGGTAGGGAGTCAGGCATTCAACCACAAGGGGAAAAGCACCCTAAGGAATCAATTGATGTTATCAAGTAATCTGCCTTGGAGATTAAAGAACACAGAGCAATAAAGTGTTGTAATGAAAAAAGCTTTTTAGTCAGAAATGGGGGTCATAAGGAAAAATACACATTAATGTCAGCACATAATTGCACTATATGGACAAAATCAGATGCCGCTAAAAAGATTACTGTGGTAAATTCTGCACTAGAGGATTTTTCTCCTATCAAGTATGACTTTAACTACAAGCAAGAGGGGAACAAATACAAAAAGCAAGCTTCAGAAACCGCAAAAAACAGTGAGATAAGGAGTCAACACTTTGTCCTGCTCCGGTTCTCTTGATATCTGGAGACAGACCCCTGCTGAGATCCGGGAAGTGCAGGTGCGTTCCCCGCTCTCTCCACATCCAGCCGCCAGTTGCAAAATACACTGTACAGGTTCCCAGCAAAGGAGAGCTTCTTCCATCCTAGAAAATATCCCCCACCCCACCAAGATGAAGCTTTATCTACTCACTGCCACTTAAGCAGTATCAGTTAACCAAAAATGTGAAGGTAAGAAGGAGAAAAGGCAGGCACATGGCACCTCAATACCACCTTATCTTTGCAGACAATACATCAAACAGAACTGAGGAAATCAAAGAGAAAATGGAGTGGCACTTCACTGCAAGACCAAACTTCTACATAAATGAGATTGCAATATAATTAATCAATATTATTTATGTTTCCTTTAAGAAACAGAGTATGTTCTCAACTAGACACATATGAGTTTAAAAATAACAATTTATACTTCTGAACTTTCCCCCCTCAAATTACGAGAACAATTTCTGCCAGTTCTGAGTACAGAAATTGTTATCAAAGAAGGAATCTGAAAACTGTAATTCTGGAACTTGCCCTGAAGACTGAATATCAGTAGAAATTTTAACAATATGAGGTTAAATATCTGTGCCTCCATCCTTCATGAGGCTTGTGTGGATCACCTGTGGCTTTAATACAATCAGTAATAGCCCAAATAATGTCAAGTGAAAATATGGACAATGCTTCCATAACAACATCCCAGAAAAACCCATTAACAATGCTGTATTCAGCAAAGGGTGGGTAATATACAGAAACAAATTTTTCAGGCCATTATTTTGGACCACATGGAGGTGCTGGTTAACTCGCATATGAAAACACAAAAATTTATTTAGTTGAAATCCCTGGTACGCTGTGGTCCATACTGCACAGTAACCACAACTGGTCTGCTCTCTGAGACCATTCACAGCACACAGAACTCAAAGGACATATTCCTTTGTACTTCTGACATTAATAATAATATCGGAGATCATTGCACCCAGTGGGCTGAGTCCTGGGGTCAGCTCTATCACCACCTCTCATCGCAAGACCATGAGCTAGTTTCAGAAAACTGGGGCAAAGAAGAAAACTAACAGAAAGTAAAAAGGTAATTAATAATGTAATTAATTTTGCCTCATTCACACGTATGTCATATCAGAAAGTCCACCTCTATGCTGAGCTAAAGAAAAGTTATGGCAGATTGTAACTAAAGGAGAAAGACAAACATTTTTTCATCAGCTCATTTAAGATCTGAGCATGGCTCTCATAAAGCACAAAATAGCTTTATAGTCACGCATTCACGCCATGAACACCATTCTCCACCAGAGTTAGCAAGGACCATGCCCAATAATTTCATCAGAAGAATCCCCGTAAGTTACAAACTCATTCTGGCGCTAGCTCTTTCTTAAGCAAGTCCCATCCAGTGCATGGCACACCAACAAAAGACAGTGCTGCTTAAAACCAAAACGTAAGATGTGTTTGTCATTGGATCTGCAGTAGTAAATACTTGAAAACAATACAAAGGAAAACCCAACAAAAATCTTCCATTAGCTAGGACCTTACTATCTCTGACTTCCATCTCGTTTGCTGCTACCACCAAATTTTCATAAACCCCTTCTATCATTATTAGCTATAATTTAAATAATTACTGGGCAGAAGAAAAGAACTGCTCAACCATGGCTCTCTAATCTAGTAATTAATTCCACCTATAAGATGCTGAACACTTTGTTTCCAGCATCTGTGACGATTAATGCAGTCAAGTGTTTTACCCTAGGTGATACAACATCACCAGCAGAGACTGAGGGATACCCCTGGAAGACAAGTCATGCTTTCAAAAGGTCAGAAGAATCTACCCAAGCTTCTCCAGAGACAGAGGTCCCAAAAGAGACACAGGTCCTATCCCCAGCAGGCTGTTAGTTAAACATAGGATATATTCTCCCATCACCATTTATTTTTGGAGTATTCCTG
>NW_010400526.1:3910-5637 GCF_000710305.1 Buceros rhinoceros silvestris | reverse complement strand
AAGGTCCTCTGGGTGTTGGGTCAACAGCCAGTTGAATATGAGCCAGCAGGTTCCCAACAACATCCTGGCTTGTATCAGCACCAGTGTGACCAGCAGGACCAGGGTAGTGATTGTCCCCATGTACTGGTGAGGCCACACCTCAAATACTGTGTCCAGTTTTGGGACCCTCAATACAGGAAGGACATTGAGGTGCTGGTCCATGTCCAGAGAAGGGCAACAAAGCTGGTGAAGGGTCTGGAGCACAAGTTCTATGAGGAGCAGCTGAGGGAACTGGGGTTGTTTAGTCTGGATAAAAGGAGGCTCAGGGGTGACCTCATCGCTCTCTGTAACCCTGAAAGAGGTTGTAGCAAGGTGGAGTTTGGTCTCCTCTCCCAAGCGACAGGACAAGAGAAAACAGCCTCAAGTTGTGGCAGGGGCGGTTTAGGCTGGATATTCACAAAAACTTTTTTACAGAAAGGGCTGTGAAGCATTGCAATAAGCTGCCCAGGGCAGTGATGGAGTCCCCATCCCTGGAGGGATTTAAAAGATGTGTAGATGTGGTGCTGAGGGACGTGGTTTAGTGGTGACCTGGCAGTGCAGCGTGAATGGTTGGACTCAATGATCTTAAAGGTCTTTTCCAACCAAAATGATTCTCTAATTCTGTGACTTATTTCATCATGATTATTATTTTTAGTTAACTCCACTCAAAAGACTGACAGAATAGATTGCCCAAATCCATGAATTATTGTTCAGGTAAACAATGTAGGATCCTGCTGACTCATTTTATCTAGCCTGCTGCTGTTGCAGACAAGCACATTGTTCAACCTCTCCTTGATGTATCAAGAGCCATTTTAGGATTGCTTAGACTAACTCTGATTTAACTAGCTTGGCAAGTCTGGTATTAGCAAAAAAAAAAAAAACAAACAAAAAAACCCAAAACTATGACAACATGGTGTCAGCACTAGCTAAGCATCCACAAACCCACAGTCCCAGAGATCTTCACCTCAGACTGGGTCCCACACTGCACTGCTAGCAGTAACCACACCAGTTGCACCCAGACAAGGGCAGGTTTGCTATCCCCGGATGCTTCCAACCCTCCTCGAGTAGATCAATTACTGCTGCATAACAAACAAATATTAGTACGCTTAAGTCTGCATCTCTACAAAGTACCTGTTCAGAAGAGGCACTGCCTTTTCAGTCTGTGCGTGTGGATAGTGCCTGGGATGCGCGGGCCTCTGTCCCTACTTAGGTGATGTAGGTACCACCTCCCTTCAAACAGCAGCAACTGCAAGAGGCTCTGCCAGCTAGATATTTTCCTATCTTTAGCTAAGTGTGAATGCATCCTGCTGCATTATGCCTCACTGTGATCATCCATCCCAATTTGATATCTCTGTTGTGTGGTTACTCCTGCAGAGAAAATTTTGAATTTTGCCCAAATGATGGAAGAATTTGCCCATTTAGATTACCTGAAGCTGATAACCTTTCTACTGGAAAGTTCCCATCTGGCTAGAAATATTGCTACTGCATTTTTCAGGGATGCAATTCCCTTGCAAATAACCCAATGTTATACCCCAGAAAACAAGAATGCAAAACTTCTTCAAATCTTCCTGAACAAAAAAAAGAGTTCTTATTCCAAATTACACACTTAATAGAATAGTAGCTAAATTTGTCTTTGGGAAGCTGTCAAAAATGGACAGCATCAATGCATTTTTTTCCCCTTGGAAGTGAAAATACCTTATTTAATGGTT
>NW_010400526.1:0-3817 GCF_000710305.1 Buceros rhinoceros silvestris | reverse complement strand
TCAGCAGAGAGATCTGTGAAACCGCTAGACAAATAATACAGAATTTGACAGCAAAGTTTCCTGCCAAGTGAGTATTGGTATTGACCACTATCAATATATTGATAGTATGTGTTCCACAGTATGTGGGTCATTAGGAAAAAATAGCATACTATTTATTTTTTTTCAGTGATTCCTTAATTATCTCTCAATATTCTATTGATGCATTATATTTTATGCACACAACATATAATATAAATGTATAATTATTTTTCAATATATAGTATGTTATTTTCACACACACACACATACACACTGTATTATAACATATCGTATTGCACTACCTTTGAGAAAGAAGGATTTCTTAAGTCAGGATCTAATTCTATGCTGCAACATGAATGTTTGCCTGTGCTTTGGAATTGAAGATTAATATTGGTCTTAAATTAAAGAAAAAAATTCACAGCAGCCCCTCTTCAAATGAAAATTCACGTTCATCACAATACTGCTGACATGGTAATGCATGGTTGATGATGAAAAATAACTGATTACTTCAATTCTGTCAACACAATGAAGTTCTGAGGCAATTATAAAAGGACTTAGTAAGATTGGATATGGAATGCAACCACAGAATTAGCAAACAGGAGAACAAACAGTAATGGAGAATAAACATCACTAGAATGTAGATAACCTCACTATAATTTTTTAAACCCTAGCAATCAGTTCTGTATTTTACGTAACATTACTGCAATTAATTGCACTTTCTGTTATTGCACTTCTTTTGTTTTACATAAATGGACCCTTTGTCCAGTTTGCCCATCTAGTCCTTAGAAAACAAATGTATTGACCATCGGCATCATAAGGCATCTCTTCTTTAAAATTAACACATCTCTGCTGTTTCACACATGCTACCTGGCTTCAGAACAAGAGAGAGACTAGAGACATTTCAAAATAAACCATGTCTGAGGTAGAAAAAGTTGGTTTAGAATCTTACCAGAGTGATCAATGGACAGCAGGACATGGGCCTGCATCTATGGATAAAATAGGGACCGACTTCCGAATGTCCCAGAGCTTCACCATGCCAGAAAGGCCACAGGAAGCAATCATATCACCCTGTCAATTTTGGAAACAAAATAAAGGTATCACTTTTGTACTCCTGCAAAGAAGAAAACGTACAACACAGGGCTGGATACCCATTGATACCAGACACAGTAAATGAGCGTACTTGAATAAATGTTATTACACATGAGGTTCTCACAGCCTCTGAACTACCATGTTGACTTGAATAGTAACAATATGAGTTTTAAAGAGAAAGTTCAGGAGAAACTGTAAATAAAAAAAGAGAAGAGGTTATTTTGAATTCTGATACCAGCATCCCCTAAGACCATGGCCTGTGACTACACCTTTTCTTCTCACAGAAACACAGGAATGGCCCTTTAGCCCTGACATTTAATTTGTCTACTCATGTTTTTAATGTGAAGCATAAGATTATGCTCCTTCATTGCTGCACGTTTATTAATGCCATGCTAAGGATATTCTCACTCATTCCAGTGAGACAGAAGCATGCAGGGACTACTTATGCAAGGGAAGAAAGCAGGACCAAGTCCCCCATGCCACAGTTCAATATTAATTAATGCAAAACAAAAGAAACAACCCATCTAAAATAGCGACAGAAGTGTTTTGAATACATAGGACATGAACAAATGCAAAAAAGGGGGGCAAAAGATGCCCAAACGTAACACTGTTTACCTAATTCCTGCCACCGTAACAGAAAGAAACCCCTAGGTACCAATGTAGAAACATTCATTTTTCACTTTAACTTCCTAAATAAAGATTCAAAATCCCCAAACCAGCTCAGCTAGTGTGCACTCAGGGTTACCAAACTCAATGTCTTTTCCAATTTATGCAAGAGTGTAAGATTAGATTAAAGGATACTGTTTTGAAGGAGAATCACAATGGGATGGAAGTGAGAATCAGGTAAAACATGGGTCACATGCCATGCATCCATGGCTTTTTTTTTTTTATATTCAGCTAATTTTTACATCTTTCACGCAAATAATACCTGGACAAAAATGTGTGGAGTTATCTAGCAAATAGAGGAATTAATATCTGAAAATATCCATTGCCACCTCAAGTAGAAAGCAATGGCCTGCAAAACACTATCTGCCAAGTACAGTGTAGATATAATGAAATGTTCAGGTTCATTTGGAGAAGATCTAAAATGTCAAAACTCCATTCTGGTTTGTTACAGGGACTAATGCAGAGTAACACCGAAAAACACAATAATCACTTCTTGGAGAATTCAGCTGGCAATGGACAAACCGGTTTTACAAAAAAGCTCGCTAACCGTAACTACATCCCACCTCAACACAGTGGTGCAAAGCACCATGGAAAAGCTGTTTCACTGGCTCGCCGGCTGTACCCACCCAGTTCTCTTCCATTTCACCTTGCTCCTTTCATGAAGTTCAGCCTATACAAACGATGAGGTCAAGCAGGCTGTTTAGGAAACAAACATCTAAAAAAACCCCAAATGCAACAGCTACACTTCAAATTGTTGCATGGGTTGAACTGAATCTCAATAAAGCACATTTTCAATGGAAAAAAGCATCATCATCACAGATATGATACTGGAAGAGTCATCAATTGCTCTCACAAGCAATGATTTTATACGCTTGCCATGATAAAGGTACTAAATTCCAGATTAGCAGCAGTTCTCCCATCCACCTCCTGCTGATGATCTAGAACCTGCTTGTCCTTGCATTTATAAATCTTTTCAGACAATAAGCAGAATTATTAAAAGTACTTGTTCGCATGCAATCTATATTTTTTAGGTTAAATACAGTTTTTTGCAGAAATCCTCCTCTCTTCTTCCCTGTTCCTGATGCATTTTGTTCCTATCCCCCCTTGGGCACTATTTTCCGTGCTGAACGGCTGAAGCTCCTCTTTCTCTCCTCTCCACCCGCTCCACATAGCATGGTGTCTGGATTAACTATGAATGTACCCATCGCTGATTTCTATAAAGCAGCTGTTGAAAAATTGATTACCAATTTTGGAAGCCCATTCTACGATCCCTGTAACCTGACTTCCAGAGAGGTTAAAGATGCCTAACTCAGCTAAGCAGAGGTTTCGGTGAAGCTGGCAGACAGCAGCAACTATGACGTGGGAGGGTGGGACGTGCACGATTGAGTGGGACATCTCCTTTCCTTAGGTCATCATCTATCACACACCAGTAAAGGGAAGAGGAACTGAGTATGTGCACGTAGAAAGACCCCTCTGTTCCTCAGCGAAAGTACTCAGCTTCCGGACCAGCTCTCCACATTTACCATCCTCTCTTTGCACCTCCCTCTACAAAGATTATGTCCATCAATCAGCATCAACTGTCCACTTAAGAAACAACCATTACTTCATAACCTCTAATACGACTGTGACATTTCACTCCAAATTTTTTTTTCTATTCATAGAGGTATTTTAGTAAATAATACCTTTGCGGGGGGGAGGGGGTGGTGGTTTTGGTTTGGTTTACAATTATGATTGTCTTCAACTTTGTCATCAGCTGGCACTGAGGCAGGACCAACCTTGGGACAATTTCTCCCTCCACTCACCCCTTCCCCATTCCCTGAGAAAAGGGTCAAAGAGAGAGAAGAAGATGATGTAGGCAAGGCCTCAGTGAAGCTCAGGAAACTAAATTGTTTTAGTAACAATGGAACGGTATTCTATACAAAGACAAGAACAAGATATTGACAAGTACGTCTATAAGGACCAGGGGTCTGGTGCAGCGGGTAAAGGGAACAAACGCGACAGAGAGCAGAAACTACCGGTCTGTGACGCGGCGCAGGCGGCGCCG
>NW_010400525.1:17706-18041 GCF_000710305.1 Buceros rhinoceros silvestris | reverse complement strand
GGGCTGCCCGCTCCCCCCGGGCTGTCAGACCTTCCTGTGAAAAGCAGAGCCTTTCCTGCCGCCTCCCCGCGGGAGCGCCAGCCCGGCCCCGGTGCCGCGCTCGGGCCAGTGCCAAGGGGCAGGGCAGAGCCCCAGCGCTTCGTTTAGGGACCCCACAGCCCGAAGTAAGACCTCGCTGGCCCATCACGTACTAACATTGATGAGCTTCCCCCACCCATCCATGAAAACTGCTGAGAGTCGTCCTGTGGCGTGGGAGCCTTGTTGCCCTTATCCCCACGCCCAGAAGTTAGGGCGCGGTGCATCGCTGCCTTCCACCGCGCCGCACGCTGCTGAGA
>NW_010400525.1:16795-17539 GCF_000710305.1 Buceros rhinoceros silvestris | reverse complement strand
CTGGGGCTGGCTCCAGAGCTGCACCAGTCAGGCGTGACAAGAGCTATAGCAGCGTGTGCCCACCCTGCCGCAGCCCTGGTGTGAGCCTGGGGCAGTTTTCTAAGAGACCTTCACCCCCACTGCTCCGCTGCCAGCTGGTTTTGCTCAGGACTCTATATCTTTCCCTCTGTAGCCCAGGGCAGAGATAAATCACAGCATCATCTGTTGGAAGAGACCTGTAGGATTATCAAGTAGAACTGTTCACCCTGCACTGCTGGGGTCCCTAAACCACATCCCTCAGCAACACATCCACACATCAAAAGATGTGTGAAACATCCAAAAAAGATCAAAACACCTCCAGGGACAGGGACTCCATCACCTTCCTGGGCAGCCTGTTCCAATACTTCTCTGTGAAGAAATTCTTCCTGATATCCAATCTCCCTTGGCACAACTTCAGGCCTTTTCCTCTTGTCCTGTCACTTGTCACATGGGAGAAGAAACCAAGTCCTGCTTCTCTACAATCTCCTTTCGGGTGGTTGTAGAGTGTGATATGGTCACCTCTCAGCTTCCTTTTCTCCAGACTAAACAACCCCAGTTCCCTCAGCTGTTCCTTATAAGACTTGCTCCCCAAGATTCTTCACCAGCTTTGTTGCTCTCCTCTGGACACGCTCGATCACCTCAATGTCCTTCTTGAAGTGAGAGGCCCAAAACTGGACACAGGACTCAAGGTGTGGCCTCACCAGTGCTGAGTACAGGGGGACAATC
>NW_010400525.1:6838-16601 GCF_000710305.1 Buceros rhinoceros silvestris | reverse complement strand
ATAAAAGCCAGGATGCAGTTGACCTTCTTGGCCACCTGGGCACACTGCTGGCTCGTATTCAGGGAGCTGTCAATCAATACCCTCAGTTCCCTTTTTGCTGTGCAGCTTTCAAGCCACTCTTCCCCAAGCCTGTAGCATTGTAGAGGGTTGTTGTGGCCCCAGTACAGGACCCCCATTTGGTCTTGTTGAACTTCATACAGTTGACCTCAGCCCATCGACACAGCCTGTCCAGATATCTCTGTAGAGCTTCCAGACTTTCAAGCAGATCAACACATCTGTCCAACTTTCCCCCATTTGGTCTTGTTGAACTTCATACAGTTGACCTCAGCCCATCGACACAGCCTGTCCAGATATCTCTGTAGAGCTTCCAGACTTTCAAGCAGATCAACACATCCGTCCAACTTTGTGTCATCTGCCAGCTTACTGAGGGTGCACTTGATCCCCTCATCCAGATCGTTGATAAAGATGTTAAAGAGAACAGGCCCCAACACTGAGCCCTGAGGGACACCACTGGTGACCAGCTGCCAGCTGGGTTGAACTCCATTCCCCACCACTCTCTGGGCGTGGCCATCCAGCCAGTTTTTATCCAGTGAAGAGTACACTCATCCAAGCCATGAGCAGCCAGTTCCTGCAGGAGAATGTTATGGGAAACAGTATCAAAGGCCTTGCTAAAATCCAAGTAGACAACAGTTTGATCGTATGATTTGGGATTTTTTTGCATTGTTTTTTGTAATTAAGATAATCTAAAAAATCTCAAAAAGAAAGGAAGACACCCACCCAACCAATAATTTCCTCTGACTGTCAGTGATCTGGCCAGAAGAATGAAGAGAGAAACAAACAGCAAGAACAAGGAAGACAGATATATAGAGGAAAGGACATGCAAGGAAGTTAAGAGATCACCATCTTTCTGGAAGCTGGAAGAGGTGAAGTGGGCAGTTCCAATATAATTTCTCAGCCTCTTTCCAGTAATCCCCCTGTGTTTAAGTCAGCCAGAGATTAATTCCTTGAAAGTGCAAATGAGTTTTGAATACAATTCTGATTTAGCAAACAGAATTCTTGGAAACTACTAAAAAGGTCATAATAGGCCACTTTCTTCACTGCAGTGTTGTGTACGTATTATTGGGCATCATCACTCTTCTGCAAAATTGCAGATTAAACCTTGATTTAAGAGCACAGTGTCCTGTTCCTGCTCTGGGAGCAATCCTGCGATGCTGGGATTAAGATGGCTGCTGTTTCCACAGGCAGTTCTTGGAAATGCTCCTGCACCCCAAACGTGTGTCCGTGCTGCAGCTGCTCGGCACGGCATGCAGGCTGACAAGGATCAGAGGGGCCCTTGCTGCCTGTTCAGCCCCCCCATCCTTTCTGCTGGCATGGCAGTCTTCACAGGATGGCTCAGAGAGGTGTACCATGAACCTGCCCAGAGTTCAGTAACTCTTTTCCACTCCTGCTGTGGCAGGAAATCCTTGGGACCTGACCCATCGTGACTCTCTCCTGCAAGCCTACCTGCTTCGTCAGATGCGGCTGCCAGAAAACACAGGCAGGAGATTGTCACTGGTAAGTCAGTGCTCTCTTGGTAGAAAACAATTTCCTGCTTTGTCAGTGGAGCGTGTTTTACATGTCCCGGCAGTGGCTGCTGGGGACGGAGAGGCCGTAGCAATGTTCCCCAGCAAGAGGAACCACGCCATCCCTCCTCCTTTTTTGCTGTGAGCGCATCAGGGCTTTGGAGCACACCAGCTTACCCCACCCAGCCCTGTAACTGCTGCGGTACTTTTTCTCTCCTGCTTATTTCATATTTACCAGCACTTTGAGTAATCGGCCCTTGGTGTTCCCTGCAATTGGCTGAGAGAGGAAGCCAACACCGTTCGCAACATCTGTCTTTGCCGGTGCAATCAAATGCCCCACCATTCTGATGTGTGGAAAGCAAAATCACTAGCAGCTCGTCCCTCTGCAGGTTACAGAACAGAGGCCCTCTCTGGAAGAAGCAGTGCTTTGGTATATCAGGAGCAGTTACAAGCTGTAGCTGACCCTCTTTTTTCTATTCTTGGGGTTCTTCTGCTATTAATGGAACGTTTTGTTCCATCAATGTGCATCATTTATATCTACAGCAAGACTGGGGATGTTTCCTCCTCCAGAGCTGCAAAGAAGTTAGAGCTGACTCTCTTTTTTCTATTCTTGGGGTTCTTCTGCTATTAATGGAACGTTTTGTTCCATCAATGTGCATCATTTATATCTACAGCAAGACTGGGGATGTTTCCTCCTCCAGAGCTGCAAAGAAGTTAGTTAGCCCCGTGGGTCAGGCAATAGCCGACTGCCCAGCCCCTCCCAGGCTGTCTTGCCCAGCCACGGTGCAGCACAACAGCTTGCATTTCTTGCCTGCCCAAGACCTTTTCCATGAACAGCAAGGTAACCTGCTTGCTGCACCCTGGTTTTAACGCTCTTTGCTCACCTTTGCCAAGGCTTGGAAACCTTGGGGCTGTAGCTTCATGCAGCAGGCTTGGTTTGCCTTTTGTCACTGAATCTGTGAGAATGATCCCCGAAAATGGCTCCTGGTCGTCGCCTGGGTGATGTGCTTTACGGGTGCCTTACCTGGTTTAAAAAAAAATGCATTTGAAAAATGCCTTGTCCTTCAAGGTAGATCTGTTTGTTGCTGTCGGGGAAGTACCTGGGTAAGGACTCCCTGGCCGGCCAGGGCTGCTCACTGCCGTCCAGAGAGCCTGCATGTGCCCCTGGAGCTGCAGCCATGCTCCCCCAGCTCTGCCAACACATCCCGCTGGCACTGATCGCTTCCAGGGCAAATGGCACCAGCCTGTTGCTGGTGCAGGGCCAGCTAGGCAGAGAGAGGGTGACCCACACCACAGCGAAAGGGCAGCAGCACTGGCACATTCCCCAGCAGTGTCTGCACTGCGCTTTCCCCGTGCCACCCTACGTGCTGTGTCCACCTCCCCTGCTGACCCCCCTGCTTGTGCTGCCCACAAGTGGATCCCACTGCCGTACCTGCCAGCCTGTTTGCCTGCTGCCATCTCACCAGCGGCCGTGGCTGAGCTCTCAGAGGGCTGAGGTATGCCTTCTCCATCTCTTTTTGTCTTCAGTTTGGCATGATGCAGGGTGCATTAGGACTAAGGAAGCCAGCTCCTCTGAGAATAGACAGCCCTCCATCATGTGGAACTGCTACTGCCTGGGATATCCAAGTCAAGTGGGCACCCTGCCCCCAGGGGGTCTTCAGCTACTGTGCAAACTCTGCAGCTGAGGTAAGGATTAGTTGCCCTCTGAGAGCTTGTGCCTGGATAACAAGTGTGCTGGGTGAGTACCTGTGTGAGGTAGCATCACAGGATGGTTTGGGCTGGAAGGGACCTTCAAAGATCATCTAGTCCAACCCCCCTGCCATGGGCAGGGACACCTTCCACTAGATCAGGTTGCTCAAAGCCCCATCCAGCCTGGTCTTGGACATTTCCAGGGATGGGGCATCCACAACCTCTCAGGGCAAGCTGTTTCAGTGTCCCACCGCCCTCATTGTAAAAAATGTCTTCCTTATGTTAAATCTATGCCCACCTTCTTTCAGTTTAAAACCGTTGCCCCTTTCACTTGTCACTGTGGGTCCCGGTAAGATGTTTCTGTCTTTGTTATAAGCCCCCTTTATATACCGAAAGCCAAGGTACCTGCTGGGTGTGAGAAGTTGAGATCCAGACAGCAGAAACAGCGTTAGCCACTGTGAAGCTGATGAAAGCCACAATTGATGTTAAACAGCCGAGAAGGACCAACCTAAGGGGCGAGCAGATGAAAGCCCCAGGCGTTTCTGCCAGCGCCTTGCCACCTCTCCGGCTCCGGTGCTGCAGCAGGGCTTGGAGGCATTTATAGCACTGCATGTGTGCCAGGGCGTTGCTGTGAGCAAACGGCCGCTCCCCTCCCTCACCTTGTGCTGTAAAACCTGTCTTGTGGGTAATAAGGGATGGAAATGACCTGTGTAATGGGTAACTGGCTCGAAGTGTGGTGCTGGCCGTGAGTACGGGTTCATCAGTACGTGATGTGATGCTGCACAGCTCCCTAGCTCTTTTCCACACGATTGGTTTTCATTATGGAAAGCGTGTTCCCTGGAGGAGACGGCAGCAGGGCTGGCGATGCTGTGCAGCAGCACAGCGAAGCTGGGCTTCAGCTTGGGCATGAAATACACCACGTAAACGCGAGTTAAATGTCAAGTCTGCGGGAAGCGGTGCTTTTTCCACTCCATGCCAAGCCCCGAAACTTGTGCTCACCCTTTCCTACGGCCAAGGAGCTGACAGCACTGGGGGATGGAGGAAGGGGAGCACCCCTCGCCCCTCTCACCCCTGGCCACCACAGCTCCTTTGGGAGGGAGCAGATGGCAGGTCCTCCCTGACCTCACTGTCACTGCTCGCCCCCCCTGGTCCCCCTCTGTGGGAAGGGGTGAACGCCATGGCACTGCCTGCAGGAGGCCTTGGCATGGCACGGCTGGAAAACTGCGTAGAGGCCGTCCTCCAGCTGCCAGCTCGGGGTTCAGAGACATGCTATGGCTTACTGCTAAGTTAGTCTCTGTTTTATTAAATATTTAGCAGCGACTGTTCTAGAGATTAGTGGTGAATGATAGGAAAAAACCCCAAACCGCACAGATGACTTTTACAGTCGGGTTTGGTGTACCAGTACTCCTACGCCTGCATTTCTCTCCCAACAGGAGCCAAATTGCACAGCTTTATGTAACCAGCTATATAAAGAGTGCCTTGAAGGAAGGCGAAAATGCCACCCACCCCGCATCGCCCCCCACACCCCCTGCCCTCCCCCAGGTGTGTGGGCTGCTCATGGCCCGGTCACCCCTGCAAATGGTACCAGCCTGAGGGATGTTGCTTAAAGATGCCCATGTGCCAGCCCAAATGCCCGAGGTGCATCAGTCCCTGGCGCACACCAAGAAGGGGCTTCTGGCTCTGGCGTGTCACTGCCCGAGGTGTGTTCATGGTCAGAGGTGGGGGGACGAAGGAAGAGGAGGGGAGAGTTTACAGGCACTATGCAAAGCATAGACGGGGCTGTGTGTTCAGTCTGAGAGCCTTTGCTCCCCTGGCCGTAGCAGGCATTCGGGCAGGGTGAGCCGTGATTCAGCCTTGCGGCTTGTCTCCAGGCTTTTCAAAGCAGCGCAAGGGCAGTCCTTGGGTTTGCTCAAGAGGTCCCATGGCACGTTATTCTATGAGCGTGTATACAAATGTACTAGCTTCTGAAATCAAGGCCGAGCCATGTCCTGGGATGTCTGCAGCAAAGCAGGCATCGCACGAGGATTTAGAGAGAAAGCACGTGGGTCGCGTGAGCTGGAAGCTTGGAGAAAATAGCTGTAGCTCAGCATTTCTGCCTGAGCCCAGCTCTGGGATTTGCTAAGGGGTGCTCACATCTGCAGCCGCAACTGTGTTTTCATTTTCATCCTGCAAACAATTTATAAACAAAGCCTGGGGACACGCAGGGCTGTACCGGCTCTGTCTCTCATTCATAAACATGCAGATGCTCACCTTTCCTAACTCTACTCTAAATGTTTTCCTCACTGGTTTTAAATGATGCCTGGGAAAATGTGAAGGGTGTCAGCAACGAGAACTGTGCCTCTGTTGTGCGCATAGTTACAAAACAATCATGTAATATACATAATTGCTTGAGCAAGAACTGCTTAAATTATGAATTCTGACTCAGCTGGCAGCAGCTGTGCCAGGGGCCAAGGGTGCCGTGCGAGAAGGTGTCTGTGCGGAGGTTAAAGCTGAGCAGCAAGGCACAGGGGCTTGGACTGCAGTCAGAACTCTGCTGATATGGTGACTTTTTGATAATTTTAATTATTTTCACCTTCTTTTTCATACCTTCTCATAAGTGAAAACAGTTTTATTCATCTCATGGGAGAGAAGGGTTGTGGGAAGCAATTTATATATATGTCATGCTACAAAGGTTTCTGTAATAGTGATATAGATGTGAGCTTCAGATTTCTTCATTTTTGGGGGGAGGCAGGAATCAACTCACTTGACACAGAGCTAGAACTCAGCCGAGAAAGCAGCCCAGGTCCGTGACTGCTGCCATGTTCAGAGGTGTTGGAAATCCAGACTCACAGCCTTGAATTTTGCAGTCGCAGCCCTTTCCCCTGTAAGAGCCCGAGCCACAGCTCTGGGGGGGGGGTTCTCTGCAGCCGGTGCACCGCATGGAGGTTGGGAGAAAAGCCGGAGGGATGTAAGCATGCGTGTAAGTCCAGTTGCCCCTGACAGGGCTGGAGGCTGGAAGAGCCTTTCCTGTGAGAAATGCCTGTCTAGGAGAAGGCAATCTGCTTAGGCTGGTTTCACCATGGGAGCAGTGCATCCCCGAAACTCTTCACTCGGGGCCTCCTTCCCCATATCACTGCTTCTCATTTGTCTCTTCATGTCTCTTATTGTCCCTTGCAGTAAGCTAGGTTCAGTGCAAGATCTGGTCTTCTATGTTTGTACAACTCCTACGGCCTTTGGGACGATTATTTTAGGGCGCTGGCAGCTGTTCAGGTTTCCTGGGCACAGTTGCAATATTGCTCAGATCCTTTTTTCTTCAAATGTGAAAGTATCGGTAATGCAGGCTGTGCCAGTTTATTTCGGCACGTATGAGATTTCTTCCTATGCAGTACGGGAACCTTCCCAAAGCTGAACATGACACAGGTCATTACTCCCCTACGAACCCGCTGCAGACAGTCCTCTCTGCTGGCATTAGCTCAGTGTCATTGCCTCATCACACCACTTACAGAGAAGTGGTTCTGTGTGTGTGTCTGTGTCCTCCCTCTCCTCCTGCTGCCCCTGGCTTTCCACGGTAACTGCCATTCTCCTCCATTCCCACAAGTACAGGGAGTTCTACTGGAAGTTATATTTTAATTAAGCTAAGGAAGAAAGTACAAAAGCTCTAAATAATAAATATTCCATCTGTGTTAAAAACCAGTGACGTGATTTGTCATGGCTGGTTGGAAGCCAGCACAGCCAAGGAGGTAGAGGGAAACTTTGGGGAGCAGGCAGAGCCCTCTCTCAGGGTCTCTGACTGCTGCCCCAGACTCAAGTCACAGCATCGTTGCAGCAAGAAATCAGGATCGCAAGCAACATCACAATTTCTCAGTTATCCAGCTTTTCTATGTACAAACTGCATCAAATCACAGGTGATATCTGTGAGGTTTTTGTATAATGTCCCGCTTGAAGTAGCTTTCTAGCAGTAGTGAGGTACGTGGTGATGGGATGAAGCCGAAGTGCTGCTCACAGCTGCTGCAGCAGCATCCCCAGCAAACTGTGTGCTAGTGCCTTAGTTCACTCCAGGCCCTCGCAGTAGTGAGGTACGTGGTGATGGGATGAAGCCGAAGTGCTGCTCACAGCTGCTGCAGCAGCATCCCCAGCAAACTGTGTGCTAGTGCCTTAGTTCACTCCAGGCCCCTCCCCACCATATTCCAGTTACAGACCCACTGCAGCCGCATGGCACATCAATGTGGGCAGCCAGTGAGGGCCAGTAGCAGCTGTTTGGTGCCTGGTTCATACTCCAGGCCCTCCCCACCATATTCCAGTTACAGACCCACTGCAGCCGCATGGCACATCAATGTGGGCAGCCAGTGAGGGCCAGTAGCAGCTGTTTGGTGCCTGGTTCATCCATACCCGACACCCAGCTGGGAGGGCAGTGGGGGCCTTTCAGGATGGGCTGCAGGGTATGGAACAGGGTATGGAACAGGTGTCCTGCTGGGTCCCATTTGTGTCACCAGACCACTCACTGGCTGACTGTTCCCCCTGAACACCCACCTCCTGCCTGACGCTGTCATGCTACAATGTGCCTCCGTGAATCCGTACTTCATGTCGTTGTCAGAGTTCCTGCCTGTGAAATCCTGAATCGTGTGCAGAGGTGTTAAAACCGCTTCTTGTTATGTTGTTCTGAGGCAAGTGGCTGGAGAGGGAGCGCAGGCGCTGGGAATGATGCCTGTGACTGAGCAGCCCTGACGAGGTTTGCCTTCTGCTGCTGCATCTACAGGCTGTGCCCAGGCTACAAGTTTTTCTTTCCAACCAGAATAATCATGACTTTTCCCTTTTTGATAGAATTTAAGATTTTCACTTTCCTCACAGGCAAGAGATTAAAGAAAAACACCAAATATTCAGGGAGACACAGTAAACCTTGAGATCCAGCAATGCTACATATGCAGGAAAAAATACCATTTCTAGGTCATGGAAATAGGTTAATTCAGCACTTACAGGAGCTGAAATCTACTCCTCAGAAGTACCTAGGCAGAAAATGCTCCTGGTCACTACAGGTGCTTCAGGTCAATGTCCCGGTCCTCAAGACTGTGCTGAGAGGACAAACAAGAAGTTCTGACCCATCAACCAGAGCTACAAGAAATACCAGCAGCACTCAGTCTCCCTAAAATGGTTCAATGAGATCAATTTGCTTAAAGACCTGACTGTTCCTTATGGCAGAGGGGACCAGGGTGACGCATTCTCAAATAAACTCATGCACAACCGTGCGTTGCTTCGGTTCAGTACCTCGTTCTGTGGGGGGCAGTTTCTTTATCATTAAAAACATAGGAAGTCTTACACTAAGTTACGTGTGGAAGGGCACATTTCCCAGTGGAAGCACTCGGAATTAAGGCATTTATGGAACTGAAGTTGTGCTTCCCTCCTTAGCTTTGTCATCAGTGCCTTTTTGTTACAATGCTGCTTCTTACTTATATATATACTTATCTATGTTTATGTCTCTGGCGTAAGTCTCTTGCCTAATGTGGTGGGTGCTGTGCAGTGAATGAATCAAAGTGTTGGACAGCCCATCCTGCCCTGTGAGTGAGGCAGGTGACCTGCAGGAAAATGACGCCATAACCAGCTCCTGCCGTTATTTGTGTACTGCAAGAAGCCAGATCAAAGTGCTTCAAGCAGATTTCATCTCACCTCTGAGAGCACCAAAGGGGAATTTGCGCCTTGCAGCTGATGTCATCTAACAGCTCTCTGCTCCCTTCCCTCTGCCACGGCTTCCAGGCAAGGGTCCTCCTGCTCTGGGTTTCTGCTCCCCTGGGACTTAGGGAGGTTGACTCTGCCAGCTCAGAGGGCTGCTGGGGCTGGTGTCAATGCAAGGAGGAAGAAGTGGGACTTTTCCTTTCTTTGGCAACAAGCTGTTAGCTCAGCTCAAGCCGTAAATAATATCAACCATCTTGTCTAAGGAAGGTCTTCTTCCACTAAGCACATTGCCCCAGGAAAAGTGCTTTCAGTTCTTAATTAACTGCCCAAGCTACAACACATGGACTCACTTCTGTACCAGTAACGGACCTCCAAAATGAACTTCCCAGCTTACCCCGTCCTATCCCAGATGAGAGAACTTCGCCTGCAGGGTTTCTCTGCACAGCCCTGGTGCAGCAGGAAAAGCACATGGCAGACACTGATGAAGAGCTGACAAACCTGCTCACCAGGGTGTTGTTTCCCACTGGGCACCCCCTCCCTCCTGAGGGAAGGGACAGCTACAGAAGGCTTTCAAAACCCAAGCCTCTGGAGGAAAGCCTGTGACTGTGCTGGATGCTGCAGTCTCTCCCTTTTCCCCCCAGTCCCATGAGATCAGTCACATCATCCCATCTCCTCCCACTCACTGCAGATACAAACACCTTTTTCTGATGTTTGGTTACCTGGTTACCCAGCGAGGCTCCGAGCTGAGCAGGAGCCACTAGATTGCTGTAGTGAGCAGTCATCCATAGTCCAGCAGGATCCCTCTACAGTCAGCGAAGGGAGATAAGTAGAGCAGAGTCATCCTCTTTACCTTAGAAGGATCCGTG
>NW_010400525.1:0-6736 GCF_000710305.1 Buceros rhinoceros silvestris | reverse complement strand
AACCCCACGTGCTTCACTGCCACAACCCTTTTAGTGCTTCTGGAACATGCCCAGTACTGCCTGAGCGTAGTGCTGTAACGTACTTCCACCTTTGTGCTCGATGGCTTGTAAATAAGCTTTAACAGAGCTGAACAGGAGAGGCTGGGTGTTCAGTCTCACAGCAGGCTCTGTGCTGAGGGTGCCTTTACTTTCGGTACAAAGATTTTTCTCTTCGAGGCTCCCAGCTGTGCTGTGGAGGGATGAACAAGCCCTAACCTGCCCCATGCAATTCCACTTCGGTAGGCTGAGCTTGTTAACTATTTCCCCTCTTTTCTATGCATAACTTAGAAAAATGATGGTCTCCTATAAAAACAATAACCAAATGTACTTCCTGAGGGTAGGGAAACATCCCTCCTAAAGCAAATGCTGCACATGCTGGCAGGGAAAACCAGGGGCTTCCTAATGCACTCGTTAAAGCTTCCTCCTCTCTCTGGACTTGCAAAGCATCAGGAGCTCAAATCTCAGCCCACCATCTGCTCAATGCTGAACAGCAAGTGTGTCAAGATGAGCAACTTCATCAGTAAGAGCCCAGCTCAGAATTGCCCTGCAAACCAGTTCCAGGGACCCCCCTGCATCGCAATAGCCATCAGCATCAGCAGGGGGGGATGAGGCTGATTCCAACAGCTCCTTCGCTTGGAGAGGACAGCTTTTGGCTGTTGGGCGACACAGCTAGTCTTACAAGGCACGTGATGTTAGTGAAGGCTGAATAGATGATAGGGCTGAATTCGACACGTTGTGTATGCACCGAGACATCAACTTTTTTTTTCTCGTTAGATCTCTGCTTCATGAGGAGCCCACAAGACATGCACTAAGAGAGGAGTTATGCCAACTCAGAAACCCGTTGATTAGTCCCTGTCCAATTTTCAGATGCGTGCAACCTCCGTTAACTAACGTGCATCAGCTATGCCGTAACATGGTGCATGTGCTTACACATCTGCACGTGCATACATATCGCAAAAGGTGCGTATATTGCAAGGCAAAGGTTGGAAAAAGTGTTCTCGTGTTTGAGAATACTCATACCATTCTACTAACGGCGGAAGTAAGCTTGCACAATTTTGGGCACACAGTTGTATTAGGATTTGTAAATCATTCATGTGCATCGTCAACAATTTAAACAAAGTACTGTATCTCATTCCTTACAGCTGAAGTCGTTAGGCTTTATAAGGTTAACTCAAACGTGATATAAGGATAACGCAAGCTGTATGATGAAATAATAAGGACTCCTCTTCCCTCAGACTGGGCTGTAAATATCACTTAGGCGAGCACGCATTTTTTCACCTGATTGAAAGATCAAAGCCTATTCAAATGGCTTTGGTCCAGGTACAAGGGGAAAAGAAAGGTTTTTATCCTTATTGTTGTGCCTTATAATAAAACAATCAATGAGTAAGAAAAACAGAGGCCGTTTTGCCATGTCAGGTATCCGTATCTTTAACGAGTAAGTCTGTATGTCTGTTCCTCTGCGTGTAAGGGTTTTTTCTTTCCCTTGCTCCAAGGTGACAGCTAGTTCAGAAAGCTGGGCTGGTGTCTTCCATGTGAATGAATGCTGAAGGTGGCATTTCACAGCTGTTCTCTCTGGAGAGCTGAGGTTGGAAAAAGCTGATTTATTTCCACCTGTGAAATTCCTGGGTTTGTTTCCTGAGATTGATTTTTCCCACTGCTACCTGAAGTAGTTCTGCCACTTGTGGGTGAGATAACGATGAAGCCACACCGCAGGTTTTACATCCAGAATCATACAAAAATTCTCTCAAATCCCCCAAAAGAAGAGCTTGTCAGTCCGGGTCGCTTAGAGGAGTACTGCCATGAAGGGCAGGATGGTAACGGTGTGTGAGGCTGGATCAAATGCTGTCACCACTTTCTAAGAAACTGGTGTTTATAGCATGTTAGTACGAAGAGAAAAGGAAAGCTTTGAACAATAGATCTTTTTGGAAAAGTCGCAGCTAGATAGGGAGGGGTGGTAACATGCTGGCGTAATTTATGCCACAAAGGGCATGGAGAAGTGCAATTCCGAAGCCTATATATTCATTGCCCCACATGGCCAACCTGCTGGAGCTGCAGGGACGAGCTGGAGCTGCCCTAGCACTGCCTGGGACAAGGCATGCCAAGAGCCGTGGGGCACCGGGTGAGAGCAGCAGCCTAGGGGTGCCCTGCTGCAGGGCCAGCTCCGCCCCAGGCCCTGTTTTGCACAGGAATGGCAGAAAATGCTCTGTTCTCCTTGCAAAGAGCAGTGCTTTTCTTGCGGAGGGTAGGGTCTGATGAGTTTTTATCATATGGTGATCATCCAGCCTCCCACCCGATTTAAGGTTCTCCCACAGAATGACAAATCTGTGAACGCACAGGGATGATAGCCGGAGTTTTTCCGAAGTAATTGCTCAGTTTTGGAAACTTTATTCCCTGGCCAGGATGACGTTATTAAAATGTGTTGATCTTCATGAAAATCTTGCTGGTGAACTGAAATGGGCAGAAAGCAGGCAGAAGTGCGGTGTTCCCAGTGCCGCTGGCCAGTTTTTGTGTCCGATAGACTTCCCTTATTGCTCTAGAGTGCTATGAGGAAATAGATGTTTTGGGGTTTTTTTTTAACACTTCAGATAACCATCCAGCACCTGACTTTTTCTTGATGTCATTGCACTGCTCTGGGGGGCATCTGGCATCTGTTTACTCATGTGCTGAGAGCTTGCCTAAATGAAGTGCTGATGGAAGCATTCGGCATTTCTCTGCTCATCAGAGCTGTTTTATTTGTTTAATCAGCAACTCTGTGCTCTTGGTTGTCTGTACCCTCTCAGGCAGGGACTGTGCCTCTGTGTCAGGGTTAGATGAGGATTACATTGCAATTCAGCCTGATCTTTCCATTCAACATGCAGCTATGCTTACTTTTTTATTTGCATTGGACCAGACCATCACACTGCAGTTGAGCCACGTCAGTTTATGCCTAGCGAAGGGCCCTGCAAATGCAGCATTCTTCAAAATTCTGCTAAAAGCAGACACTGGTAGATTAACTGCCCACAGCACTAGCAACCATCAAAGCAATCCCTCTCAGGTGAGGCTGTGAAGAGAAACAGGGGGAAGCCAGGATGATCACACCATTGCTTGCAGGAATAACGGGTGTGCTCCTCTCTGAGCTTACCTCTTTGGGGTAAGCACTCACCCCTGGAGACTTACTTTTGTAATGGCAGAAAGTTGGATAAGAGGTGTGAGAAGATTTGCTGTCTGCCTCCCCTTGCCTGCTTGTTGTATTTTTTGGAAGTCATAGCAGGAGATGATGATAAAGAGGAGCATAAAGATAGGATGAAGAAAGACATTTGTTACTGTTAGCGAGGGGGTGATTTTTAATGGCTCTTACAGCAGCCATGTTAAAATACGTATTTTAAAAAAAAAAACAAACAAAAACCCCAACAAACCCCAGCACCTGCTGTTACCTCATTACAGGAGGGACAGGAAGAAAATTACTTTCAAGGGGGATTTAAAGGCAGAGGTTGTAAAGGTTCAGAGAAGGCATTTCAGACAGGATTGGTAATGCCACGTGACCATAACAGATACACCCTTCTAGACAAAAATAAGTTCTTTGTGCTTCATTATCAAGTCTCACATAGCTATCTGATGTCTGATCGTTTGTGCTGATATTTTACTAATTCTTTTTGTGCCTAATTGAGGCTTGCTATTATCCTAGAGGAAGGCTGGGGGACATGGCATGACTAACAGACTGATCCACTGGGTTTTCTGTATTCATGAGGCTCCACTTCCATAAAGAGGAACTGGAAATCCTTTTCACTAGGGAATAATGTACGAGGCTCAGAGTGGATGAAGTTTGTGTGCTCTTTTTAATAAGCTCTGCTTTTCTTTCTGTAGACACTCAAGCTCTCTGAATTAGAGCGCTGCCTGAAGGGACAGGTATTATGAAAAGAGCTGCCAGAGCCTTTGTGTGTCAGTGGGAAGCCCCTGATTATCACAAGAGGATCTAAATGGAAAGGTGACATTCAAAAGACCATTAAGATAAAAGCCAGGATGAATTTCTTTCCAACCTCACTTAATAGAAACTTTTGTTTAAAATCACCTTTCCTGAGAGAAAGAAGGAAAGTCCGACCTATGTGATTTGATATAGGCAGCTTACTCCTTAATTGGGTACGGTCAGCTGCTGTAGAAAGCAATAGCTTTGCCAGGAGAGGTAATGAGATTAACGGCAGAGGTAATAAGAATGTCAATATATGTGACAAATACGTACTTCTCATCTTCCAGCCGTGAAAGCCCAATGGAGAACATAGCACCAGCTACTGCCAGACAGTCTTCCAGGACAGCAGGCACAGATTTGGTATAGGCAAAATTGTTTCTACCAGGTAAGCCAGCTTTCCTTGTGCATGGCTCTGTGGAGCTTTAGGAAATTCAAATGGTGGCAGGTGTTTATGGCTACTTTTGAGTTTCTGTTTGCTGAGTTTCTGGACTCCCTGCAAGATTGTTGCCTACAGTGTGCTCTCCAATGCTTCTGATTGCTGGTTTTGAATGAATTATGAGACTGGGCTCTGCTCTTTTTGCCTGAAAACTGTCCTACAGTTTAATGGTTCTCTCCACTTGGCCAGAGCTTGTAGCAAAGAAACTTCGCAGTTTTGTCCCATTTTTCCTGTTATAACCTTGGGACTTTTCCCAGAAGAATACATAAGGGGGTGTGTGTGTGTGCGTGTGTGCGTGTCTGGTTCTTCCTTCTGAGCATTAACCAGATTGCAGTGTGAGCCTGAGACTTGAAAGTGTGAATCGAAGAAAACGTGGTCACAATCACAGTTAATAGTGACATTTGTCCAGCATAATGTATCTTAGGCCTGATTTCCGTCTGGACAGTCCTTCCTCTGTACAGCCGGTGATGCTGTCAACCTAGCTGAGAGCTGCTGCTAACTGAAGTTTTCCTGCAGCTTCGAGACAGCTCCGGCCAAGATCTCAGGACCTACAGTAGCATCTAAACAATGTTCCTCTCTGCTGTGAGAACAGACACCGGCAGCAGCACAAATCTAACTTGCTGTGTCTTTGCTCTGCCCTCATGTACTACCGGTGTGCAAGTCTCAGCAGTAGCAGAAACAGGCAGTAAATGGATAGCTTAATTTGCGCAAGTCAGATCTCTAGGTGTCCGCTTGGCCGTGCGATGGTATGTTGTGCTGCACAGCTGGGCCTTATAGTTCCCAGCTATAGCTGAAGAACGAACATTAAACAAGTAGGTCGCTTTTCTTACGTAGGATCCGTGCTGGTTCAAGGCTGCCTGCTGCCTGTGTGAGCTATAGCAGGCTCTTTCCACAACATTTTCTTTTTTGCCTAAGGGTTGTCTTCTCTCTCTGTCTTGCAATGCTGGATCAGAGGTCCTAGAGCCCCTCCACCAAACCTGCAAACAGGTGCAGAACCAGATCTGCAGCACATCACATTGTGCCTTAAACTGGGTGCTGCAGTGGGTGGCTGCAGAGAGCTGCCCTTGACCCCCACCTCCCTCCCAACGGTTTGGCTCACCACCCTGTTAGGGCTGCCTGCAGCCCAGCCCCTGGCTCGGCTGCTTTGCAGGGGAAATGTTTTAACTTTCAAGAATTGAAACGCTCATGTTAAATTCTCACCATAGCAGGCTGTGATTTTGCTAACCACGCTTCACTGAAGTCCCTGTTTCAGAGCATGACTAGTGTTTAGCCACAGCTGGAAGAGTTTTGTCTTCAAAAGGATTTGAGCAAGAGACATAAGAGGAAGCACACTTGGCAAGCAGTCCCATCCACTGTCACGTTATAAGGGTTACCCGGGGAAGGTGGAATAAACAGTTTTGGGTCTTGCAGGGAATTAGTGGTAGAATCCATCACAGCCCAGCCACGACTCCCTCGTTGCCACAAGAAGAGGCATTTTTGCAACGTCTCCTGTAAAAAAAGGCCTAATTTGGTCTGGGACTAGAAAATATTGATGACACATTTCTTTTACAGGGCGAGCTATGGGAATGTCATCATTAGTTCAGAGCTCTACATTCTAGTTAGGATGCTATACTGACTATTACGTAGTAAACAATTTATATCACTATATCAGTTTGTGTGTATGTATATCCTATTGTTTTCTTTGTTATCCACTTCTAAATTACTCTTGCTCACACTATTAATTTTAGAATTTTGTTCTGTGTTGGATTTTTCTCGATTTAGCATAGCGTTGAAAAGCAGTCTCAGCCCTCATGATCTTCCCTATTCATAGATCCGTCTAAAATTGCCAGAGCTAGTAGCAGGGACGGGCATAGGTCTCTGCTACATGCTGTTACAGAATCACAGAATTGTTTTGCCTGGAAGAGACCTGTAAGTTCATCAAGTCCGACTGTTAACCCAGCATTGCCAGGTCACTTCTAAGCCATGTCCCTCAGCACCACATGTATGTGTCTTCTAAACACCTCCAGGGATGGGGACTCCAGTCCCATTCCAACGTTTGACAGCCTTCTCTGTAAAGAAGTTTTTCCTAATATCCAGCCTCCCCTGGCACAACTTGAGACCATTCCCTCTTGTCCTATCTCTTGTTACTTAAGAGAACAGACCAACCCCCACCTCTCTGCAACCTCATTTCAGGGAGTTGTAGAGAGCAATAAGGTCCCCCCTCAGCCTCCTTTTCTCCAGACTAAACAACCCCAGTTCCCTCAGCTGCTCCTCATAAGACTTGTTCTCCAGACCCTTCACCATCTTCGGTGCCCTTCTCTGGACATGCTCCAGCACCT
>NW_010400524.1:34732-34991 GCF_000710305.1 Buceros rhinoceros silvestris | reverse complement strand
GCCGCCGGCGGCTGCCGAGTCTGCCCGTGCCTTAACCCTCGCTGCACTAGATCCCCAAACCTTGTGTATACCTGTTAATATCTAGTCGTTGTTTGTTGTATATAATATTTTTTTCTGTCCTTATTAAAATAGTTCTAGTTTCCAAAACTTAACTGAGGACTCACCCACTTTATTTTTTTTTTCGTTTCATCTCTCTCCTTAACCCTTTTCTCCTGGAACGGAGAAGGGGCTGGTCTGGAAAGGCAGTTTGTCCCGTGGC
>NW_010400524.1:16452-34378 GCF_000710305.1 Buceros rhinoceros silvestris | reverse complement strand
CAGCTGCGGGGAGGAGCGGACAGGACAGGTGACCCTAAACTGACCAGCAAGGTGTGCCAGCCCATGACGTCGTATTCGGTACAAAGCTGAGGGATCACAAGGCTGTCCCTTGGCCTTCTCTTCAATGCCCGGTGTCTGAGGAGGACGCTGTCCATTCTGCCTTTGATACCAATCCGTGCATTCCTGAATCCAGTTCCTGCATCCAGTCCTATCTGGGCCTTCCCTGGTGTCTGCCCTGCCACATCAGTGGTGATGCTGATGTGGTTGCCATCAGAGGGTTGGGGTTCACTACTGGTATTGTATATAGTAGTATATATTTCATTTTACTATTATTTTCATTCAAGCAGTTTTAGTTTTCCAATCCATTAGTCTCTATACCTTACTGCTTTCATCTTTCCCTTCTTTGGGAAGGGGGCTGGGAGGATAATAGTCATTTAACCAGTGGCCGGCCCAGCTCTAACCCTTGACAAGAGTAGCACTCAGACTAATGTACCTTTTGTTTATTTTTTCCTGCCTGTAAGTTGCACTAGTCTTTGGGTCCTTATACCAACTCAAGTCATGTCCAGCAGTAGTGATTCTGAGGGCATCTGAGAAAATGAAGGAAAAGGAGTCAGAGTACAAAAATTGGACTTCTGAGTTGTGAAGATCGGCTTGCCCATTTACCTGACAGTGTTGAGGAAATGGAGGAGTAAGGGCATGCTGACTAGTATCCCACAGGAAACACAATCCTAGTGGAATTATTGAGGAAGGTGGTTGTGTTTTTCACTTACGCCAGAAACCTGAACAGGCTTGTTGTTTTATAGCTGAATGATGCATACTCCAAAGGAACATTGTAAGAATGAATTTTGGTCTTCTTGAGATAGCCCTAAATGTGGCTCTCAATGTAGTCTTTCTTTTATCTTCTTTTTTTCTGTCCTTCTGTCTTTCTTGTTAATTATTAATCCAGTGTGTTAAGAGATACATTCTTCTGAGCGACTCCTCCCGTGTGTCCAACCTGGCCAACTTGTCTTGCATTATTAGTCTGTGGACTGCAATTACTCCTTCGTAAAATATTGTACTGCGGATAGAAACGCGGGTGGCAGAGTGTACAGAAGGTGTGTTATCCAGGTCTTGTGGTCATGTTATGAGAGCTGCCTTGCTTATCCATTATACTGCTTTCGTAAACGACCTCTGCACCATTCAGTAAAATGGACTCAGGTTGTTGTGGACTTTGTGATCTTCTCAATACATGCAATTAAGCTGGAGGGAAAACTAAATCCAGCATCAGAATGGGTATTTTATTGGAACTGCATTGCAACTTCCGTGCATAATTTAACACTTTGGGGAGTGAACATTCTCTGCTTACTTGAAATAATTTAGAGGTGGTTTTGAAATAGAACCCATTTGTGTAAACACATCTTGGGATTAAAGATCTCAGATTTAGTTTTCTCCAACATTACATCTCTGTCTATAGGATGTGCCGTGCAGTAATTTCTAAGCTCTGTTCTGCAAACTGTTTCTGTTATGAATAGATTCAAAACAGTTCTCCTGGCATAGTTCCATTTTTCCCTCCTAAATGTGAAACTGTACGATAAAACCTAGTGCAGGGTAATTCTATGCCTGTTTTATAGATGGGAAAACTGAGAAGTTTGGCTGAAAGTGGTCTCAGGCTCACATTTCCCGGTACTTAGCAAGGAAAAATGCTGTTATTAACACATGGATTTCCCCAAAATTGCAACTTTCAGAGTTACAGATCACTTTTTAAAGTTACCTGATTAATCTACAGCAGACTCAAGGGAATAGTTTAAAGGCTAAGTATATAGTTTATTCTGTGTCCTCTCCTGCATTAGTAATACAGCCCAATTTATGCACCCTTAGTGAGAAATCCCACACTGACAAAGCTGATAATGCTTTTTAGTATGAAACTTGAAAGTACATTCAATGCAAATATATGAATCCAATACATTCATACAGGCCCATTGACATGTGGTATTTACAACCCCTTTGTATTGGCCTTCTTTCTTGTTTTTTCTAAGACTAGGGAGCTTATTTGGGATCAGACATTGTTAACCTGACTCTTTGAAAAGCTCTTCGATTGTGTTCAAGGACTACAGGATCTCTCAGTATGGACCACTGCAGCAGAATCTGAATCTTGGACAACAAACGTTAGTGATGACATTTAGAGATCACTTTGTGCTGTGACAATGTTGTGACTTTTACTCAGCTAAGAATGGGCAGTTCTAATAAGTTTTCCATATAGGCTTTCAATATCAGTAAACAAAAGCTCTCTCAAGTAAATGAGTAGTGGTGGTTTATTGTTAATGCATTTTTAAAGCTAGGGCTCATTTACTTTACAGTTAAATAAAACCTGTTGGATAAGTTAGGGCGTGGGTTGCCACACTTCAAATCACAGTAATGTACACTCTTTTACCAGTGGTCTCAGCATTTACCTTCACTTGTGTTGTCTGTAAGAGAGCAGAAGTTTTTAATTTCTCTGGGATGAGGAACGTTGTTGGTTAGTACAAAAATGCATTTTCAGATTTCTGGGTCAAGCATATTTTCTGCAGCGTCAAGTGGAATGCTGTTTATATCCACTGCATGTACAGCACACTGCTGCCTTACCCTGGTGGGCCTTTTCTGTTGGTGAGTTAGAGCAATACAAAGTGCAGAAAGCAAGAACAAGAGTTTATTCACTGGATGAGACTAAGGGTTATAGCTGATAGATGGCTTAGGGGCCAAATTAATATTTAAGTGGAACTGAAAAGGCACCCTTGTAAGATTGTCACCCAAAAGTCCCTTGTTCAGTTGCCACTGAACTCCAACTGCAGAGGTGTCCACACTCATGTCTCACTGACGTGTTCAACTCTACAGTTTCTGGCACTTGGGGTTCTGCCTCGGGTGCTTGCATGGTTGTCCCAGTTAGAGCCAACCTGCACCTGCATCTGGGGGGCTGCAGCTGAGCAGAGTGTCCACATGAGACAGCCTTTCACGTGGCTTACTCTGGCGCTGCTCAGGACACTGCCTTCACTCACACCCAGCACTTGTTGAGAGGATCAGGGTGCTTCAGTCACCTTCATCAGCTCTGCAGAGGCACGTAATACCCACTGATCAGAGTACCTGTGCAGAGATGAGCCACAGCTTATGCCCTCTCAGCCAAAAGGGGTTTGAAACCGTATCTCCCATTCTCAGGAATGTGCTTTTACCACTGTAGTATCAGATGTTTGGAATAAGTGGCCTCTTTTTCTCCTCTTCTGAAGGCCCCGTGAGTTTGATTTTTTGCTCCAAGTTTCCTAATGTTCTTTTCACAGACAGGTAAGCAGCTTAGCTGTTGGACATGTAAATCATTGTAAGGCATTATTAAGTAAAAGTGTACTTATGCCAATGGTAAGGGAAAACAGCGTCTGAAAGTAAGAGCTAATTCAAACCAAAATCTGAGATCCAAACACTGAACACTTTTGAAGACTTCTGAGATCCAAACATTGGTACTGCAGACTTCTAAAAAATAAGGCAGAACCACAAGAAATGTCACAAATTGAATCTGCTTGGAGCAGGTGTATCAAAGGGCAACATGATAGACGTCGATGTGTCCTGCACCAGGATGTATTTCCACCACCTTGGCTTTGGGAAGTATCGAAGGAAGAGCTTTTGATTAAATGCTATTAGTTACACAGTTATTATTTCAGAATATTCTACTAATAGTACTGAAAACATCCCACAACTTTATGTTGTGGAAAACCTGCTGTATTAGTGAGGTTTTGGAGAGTTGCAGGGGTAATTTATCTTTTATCAATGTTTTTTTACTTACATTATTTTGTGAGTTTATAAATAGTCTAATCTCTACTTTTATTTATACCAGCCTTTATTTTCAGCTTTTCATGTGTTCCAGCTTTAAATGGAGACAGTAGCAACTGGAGGGTATGGTCTATCTTTCTCCTGTTATCTCTTTAAAAGCATAATTAAGGTATGACAAGGGAGAGAACACGACAGAAAAGTTCACTCACAGGGACTTCAAAGTCTTACTAGCACTCTATGGCTTTCTCTCGTGGTTTTTATTTCTTGGGGGAGGGCGGAGGGGTGAACATTGGGAAAATGCCTTTGCAGATCTTGTTAGAGTTTTGATTGCTAAGGAGAAAATGGATGCTTGACTCCAGGGTGGAAATGAGAAACAAGGAGACCAGTTCATCCCCTCCAACACCATGACCGTTTAATGCCTATTCAAAGGGGACATCACATGGTTGAACTGTCTTTCTTTGTTGTTCCATGCTGCAAGGGAAAGTAAAGCAGTCATCAACTGCCTGTGGTCCTTCCGTCTTGCTCCCAACATGAGAGCACTCATGAAGAGAGTGAACAGGACAGAGGTTACACTGGAAGTGTTTGCCTACTCCTTTAGATGTAATCCTCCAGCTGTTTTAATTTTTGCTGAACACAGAGCTGGTGCTGTGAGGAGCCAAACATTAGAGGCCACTGTGGTGGTCTAGAATAAGAGAGGTGCCTTGATGTAGAGTCTGATACAAGAGGTGCATTCATGTAGAGTCTGATACAAGCCTGAAACAAATAATATGAAATCCTTTCAGCTCTTTGAGCTTAATGTGAAGCTATTAAGGGTGAAACAGATGGCATTAGAACTCTTTCTGCTTTCTTAGTTGCAGAGCAGGCTGTTTACAGCAAAGATTGTAGACCATGGAAAATTGCTTCAGGGAGTACTGACCTTGAATCACACTACATTACTCTGTTGAAATCATCATAGGACCATTAGAACAAAGTGCATATGTTTTTAGTGCTGCGCAGGACATAAAGAGACTTTGTCTACTCAAAAAGAATTGTCCAGATAGAACAATTAGAGCTAAATTTCCCATTTAATGCAGAAACAGTTTGTTTTATTGACCATTTATATTTTGTAACATGAAAGCACTAAGATATACCAGCCGATGGGCTCTCCTTTGCTGATGTAGCAGAAAGTATTTTTTCCAGGAGGAGGTGCACTGGAAAGAAGTTGGTTTTTCCCACACATCCACACATAAACTCCTACTCTCCTGTAACTGTACCAGCTTAATTTTTAATTTCAGACCAGGACAAAGACTTAGCACTTTCACAATTAGCAGTTTTAAATAGACATGATAAGGACTAACCTTTACTCACACAAAATTCTTTTTTTTGCCTAGTTTACATGTGTAATTGCATGTACAGGCTGAGAAAGAAAATGACCATATGCTTCTTAAAACCCATTCCATATGGTAAATTTTCTTCCCCCTCTTCCTTGGGAACAAGAATCTGAGTCTGTGCACTGGGACTTCAACAGTCAGGATGTGCCTGAGCCCTCAGGGGTTACCACCAAAGCTGCCGATAGATAGCCTGATGCAGTTGGAGTGGATTGTTATAAAGCTCAGGGATGCTCTGGTCTGTGTTGATTCCCCTGTCCTAGAAAGGAGTTGCTAAAACTGCAGAGGTTATGCCATCACACTCATGGCGAACTAGGTGAGCTCTGTAACCTTGACTTTGTGGCAAACTCATCAGTTCTTTGGATGTTGGCAGTGTTGGATTGTGTCTGTTAAGTCTAATTTGTCTTTAGTTCTGGCTACTGTTGTTATGTTGCTTTATAGAGATGATCTCAGCTGGAGTTCTAGATTTCATCTTCCCCATGTTTTTTTCTAGTTCACATTAAAGTAAATTGTTCAGCCTATTGCTGGAATGGGTGGAAGAGTAGAAAACTAAATGAATCAATATGTTTAAACATAGGAGATAAAATACTTGATTCTTTGTGTGATATTCTGTGATGGGAGAAATAATGTTGTTTGGTATGAAAGATGGTACTAATGAAAGCAAGGGCGGGAGACTGATGCTGTAGGGCAGGAGACTGATGTGTTCTTCAGATAGTCTCCAAATATTCAGCAGTACTGTGGAAACAGAAGTAGCTGCAGAAGGAGACTATGAAAGCTAGCAATGAGAAGTTTCCATGAGACAATTAGATGAATGTACAAAACTTGGGAAAGTAAAGAAAAGGAAAAGGGAAGAATCATTCTTGAGGAAGACCTCATTAGGAGATAGAAGAAAGCTGCCTTCTGTTCTGCCAAGAGCAAACACAGTTTAGGTGGGGTTGCAGAACACTGGAATGTGCATGGTATGAATGCTGCCCCTGTTTCTTTGTGAATCCGGCTATGAGGGACAGTCTTTGGCTCCAGTGTAATAACTGAGGACATATAGGCAAGAACTGTAGTCACTACAAAATTTCACTTAAGTCACTGATGTCTTGTAGTTGTAGGAGAGTGCTTACTACTTCCAATTGCAGGATTGGGGCCTTAGCTGTCAAAAATTATTTTGAATTGCTGTCTTGGAATCTGTTATTTTTCGGTGCTTTAAACATGCCAGAACTTGGCTGGCAATATACTACTCTTGCTGGACAGGAGTATATAAAACTGTAATAGAAACTCTCTGATCAAACTGATCTCTTGCTTAGATTGTCTCCAAGGGAACTGATTTGGTGTAATAATCATAGTGAATGGAAGTGCCTCCTGCTTCACCAAAACAGGATAGTTCTGCTGCAGATCTGCTCATTGGTGGGACTCTTTGGTCAGCATTCAGGGGTTATGCTAATGGCAGTTAGTAGGTGTGTAACCAGGTGTTGAGTAGATATTTCATTCTCGAGTACATTTTTGATGACAGAATGAAGAAGATGAAATGTAAGTCTGTATTTTTGCTCTTGTCTTTTGAGTAAGCGTGGTGTTCTCCTGCAACTTTTAGAAAATCTAACCTCTGAAGTGGTTTGCCTCTGAACTACATGAAGTGATACACCCAGCAGAGATAAACAGGAGTATGGGAGGCAGTGGGAGATAAGAGCATGTGACCTGGCTTCTGTTTGCAGCTCAGATACTGATTTTTATGTCCATTTAAGAAATTTACATACAACTTGCTGTGACTTATATTTCTATACAATGGGGATAGTATATTTCCTTTAGTAAGGATAATATACCTTAATAATAATTAAGGGGATAATAATATTTCCTTTATTAAAAACCAGTAATCTTGGACAATGTGCTATTGCAGTTAGAATTATCGTGCATGCACATTAACCTGTATAGCTCTCTTGTGATAGGACATAACTCTTCGCTGTGTTTTGGATGGGCCAAGTCATCTGGTATCCTTCACCAAGGTACAGTCAGACATTCCCAGATCAGGTTCCTCTTGGTCTGAAGGGTGGGAATTCAGACCAGCAGGCATTAATGTAGTGATGACTTTTGCAGATAGACTCTAGCTGCTGGGCCCAGATGCCAGCAGCCAAGAAGGGAAGGGGTGAAATTCTGCTAATCCAAAAGTAGGAAAGGCTCCGTTTTGCAGAAATTAAAGGTTTCAATGCTCATTTTCCTTCTGAGAGGCCTGGTGTACTTCATTTTTGTCCTTGCTCCCTAGGGAAGGAAGAGTTCTTTCTAAATTTGAAGGTATGATAGAGACCATCCTCAGTACTGAGAGCAAACAGAGCACAGACTGTGCAGAAGTGCCCGAGTATGAACAACTTTTCCATACTAAAAACTCATCTATGCCTGACATATAGCCTTGGATCAGCTCTGACTTCAGTCTAAGCTAAAATGGTTGGTCTTTGTCCCAGTTTAACTTCCAAATGTGTATTTTTAAAGATATATTTCTGGAGGGAGTGCAGAGAGAAGTTTGAGTTATGTAAACTCTAGGAATCATAAACTAAAAAATGTTGCAGAAATAATATCTTTATCCATTTTCACTCTCAAACCTTGTTTCCTTAGAGACCTAGAGGGCTGACAGCCCCTTTTTCATGTGACAATCTGTTTTTACATCTCTACCCAAAGATCTGAAAGCAGACTATATGTTCACTTCAATTATGAATCAATCTTTACTGATGGTGACTGAAATATGCAACTTTGGCACCTGTTTTATGTCTGTCTGAGTTTCAGCTAGTGCTGATGGTGGCACATAGAGCAAAGGTAAACATGAGTGCGTTCCTTCCCTGAAGCTATTTGCTCCATGAGTTAGATGATAAAGAACGACAGCCACTATAAAAAGGTGCTTACGACATTGCAGCTGTAATAGTGGGTCTTTGTAGGGGGTGTCTTATATCACTTGCTTCGTAGAGGGAGTGATCTTAGAACTGGATGCTAGAGACTCTTAACACTTGCTTTAGGGTCTTATTTTGCCTGTTCTATGCACACTCAGGGGGAAGGAGGAGGAAGAATGAAGTTAGTTAATTGTATTAACACTAGTGAGGCACCTTGTGGATGAAAAGTGCTGTTTAAGTGTTTAGTATTATTATATTAAGGGGAAAAAATTTATTCGAGAGGGGAAACTGTTCTGCATCTTGCCCAGTCATGCATCTGCAGACATGGGGCGGGGTGTGGGAATCGAGGCACCACTTTACACCTGTAAATAAGTGTTAAATTTAGGTACATAGTGCTGTTTTTAATTTACCCTGGCAAACTTACAACGTACACCTGCAAATAGCACCCAGAATCAATTGCTCAGCTTTCCCATGTATATTATTGCCTAAAGTAATTAATTACTTTTTGAAATCTTGGTCAGGAGCCAGCACTGCATGACATAGGCCTGCATAGGTATCTATCTGTCTGAAATGCTGATGTGCATATTCACGCGAAAAAGAAGTTCAAGGGTAGGGAAATGCTCCTCACTGGTCTTGTCAGGTTAGCAAAGCATTTTACACCTTCTCAGGGACACATCAGGCCTGGCAAAGGGATTAGTATTTCAAAGAAAAGGTACAGTTTCTGGAGGTGATGTTTGAAAACAATTCTTTAAGAAGAGATATATAATCTTTGGAAGCCAGGCCAAGATAGAAGTGTGAGATATGAATCTAAGCAAATACCAGACAAACTCTAAACAAAGGTAAAACTGCAGAGCTAGTGTGGTTCTACTGCCTGCAAATATCTTGTGCGCACTCCTGAGGGCAGGATGAGTACTGATCATGTGGGTTAAGAGTGGATCTACATCTTATCAGTTTATGAGAGAAGGAGGAGAGGAGAATGATTTAAGGATTTAATCATGGTATAAATTATTTTATTTCTATCTTCTTTTCACCTCTGCCTTTGTAAATCTTTACATATGTTACAGATTTTGTACATAAATTCTCTCATCTGCTTTTACTGTACTATGGTTATGTTAAAGGCAATTGCGAGGTAAGTCTACCATCAAGATATACCCCGCCTGCATCAGTGGCAGTCTTAAAATCTGAATACTGACACTGTGCCAAACAGCTCAAAACCTTCCTGTGGCATTTCCAAAAGCTCTCCAGTATATCTCCAATGATCCACATAGACCTATTTATGTTTCATTCCAGGAGTCCATTTACAAGTGTTTTCTGGTGGCTGTCATTAATTGGGATAATCACAACAGTGTCAGAAGTCCAGAGCTATGGAAAAGATGTTATGATTGTGGTAGAATTGTATAGGAGATGTGCTAATTTACAACTTAGCAGGAATCATGGTCTGTTCCTGATGTCACTGATAGCTGTAGTGTTTCAGTGACAAAAAGGGAAAACTACAGTGGTTTTGTTTTTCCTGTTTATTTTGGGTGTACACCTTTGCTAGCAGAAAATACAGTTTCAAGAAGGAGCATTCTTCTTGAAGGAGGTGGGGCAGAGTCACAGAGGAAACCTTTGGGAGAGAAAGGTATACTTCTGTTTATCCTAAGAGGTGCTTGTTTTGGTTTCTCAGGGAACAGAAGATACCGTTTTGCACTTCCTATGTGTCACAAAGAGCATTGTAACTGGGGAGGAATAACCCTATGCACCAGTAAAGGTTGGCAGCCAAACAGCTGGAAAGCAGTTTTGCTAGAAAAGTACTTGGGGCTGGTGGACTATTAGCCAGCAATGTGTCCTAGGGACAAAGGTGGCATGAACCTCCCTGGATGCGTTAGCAACAGCATTACCAGCAGGCTGAAGGAGATGATCCTTTCTCTCTGTTCAGCACCAGTAAGACATCTATAGTGCTGGGCCCAGTTCTGGGATCTCCACCATAAAAGAGACATGGAAATACTAGAGCGAGTCCAGCAAAAGGCCACTAAAACAATTAAGGAATTGGAGTATCCGTCTGTTAAAGGCTTTAATCAGTCATGTGGGTAACTCTAGGCTTTCTTTATTCAACAACTCAGAGTTGGGCCATCAGCTCATTGAGTGGCAAAGTATACAGCACACATTCTTAGTATATATAGTTTTCTTCTCTAACACTATGTAACTAGGTAAAGTCCTTGGTGTTTTTCCGTAGATTCTCAGTTCTTCATTCTTCATTGATCAAAAAGTCTATTCAATTCCTTTGTCTCAGCAAATCTCATATTCTTCGTTTCATTTCTTTCTTTCAAGTTCATTCCGGTTGTCTTGGTCCCTGGTTGTTCGGGTCAGAGGATGAGAATCACCTTTAAAATTCTAAGAAAACTTGAATTATTTTATGCCTACTTCAAACAGATAACTTTAAAAATTATCTAAGTTAATCAACGATCTAACCTTTGAGTATAGTCAATTTTCTGTTGATTCAGCTTGACTGGGGTTTAGGCCAGCCCTGGTAAGGACTGTACAAGGATAAATGAGCAGCTTTTGTTTCATATACACCTGTATCAATAACTAAACCAATATTCTATTCTCTAATGTTACAACAGTAAAAAGTTTTAAGTTTGTGATTAATCCTTTTACACTGTCAAACAAGGAGAGGCAGAGAGTGTTGAGCTGGGGAGGCTTGGTGGATTTTATCAATGTGTAGAGATAACTAACAAGAAGATATAAAGGAAATGGAGCCAGGCTTTTCCCAGTGGCCAGTGGAAGGACAAGAGGCAGTGGGCACAAACTGAAATACAGGAAAATCCACCTTAAATGTAAGAAGAAGCTTTTTTACTGTAAGGGTGGTCAAACACTGGAACAGGTTCCCCAGAGAGGTTGTGGAGTCTGTGTCCTTGGACATATTCAAAACTCTGCTGGGCGTGGTCCTGAGCAATCTGCTCTGGGGGACCTTGCTTTGGATCAGAGAGTTTGACTAGATGATGATCTCCAGAGGTGCCTGGAGAAGTGATTAGCTTCCTATAAGACCAGCTAGACAAATCATGATGTACTGTGTTGGAATAAGAGTGGAGTCAATAAAGCAGACTGAAAATTTAGAAGGTTCTTTAGAGAGACATTGATGATGTGAGGAAAAGCCATAATGAACTCAGAGTGTTGCTAATTGCTTGTGACCATACAGAGGCTGTTGGGTCAGGTTTATCCCTGGTCAGCTGTGATGGTCAAAAGCACCTTTAGCTTAGCTATCTTGTTGTGTGGGAAAAGGGACTAAAATCAGAGCAGACAACATGGGAGGCTTTAAGCTATTCTAAGTCAGGTGTGGGAAAAGGAGACACCCACCAGAGAGTCTCAGTAGTGAGGTTTGGGGAGGTGAGTGGAACTGAGGCAATAGGGACAACAGAGGCAAATTGGCATCCAGCCTCTCAGGAGCAGCTCACCTATTGCATTACCTGTAGGGGACTGCGTTACAAGGAATACTCTTGTCGCGGTGATACTGTGCGTCTTTCAAAAGTCTGAGTGATGGTTCCATGCTACCTGCGTTAATTCTTACAGTGAGAAGGAGCAGGCTGGGCTGTTTTCAAGTCTCTAAGTCCATAATGAGTATTATGGACTCCTTTTGCCGAAGTTTTGCATTGTTCCAGGGACACTTCCACCAGAAAACATGAAGCTTCAAGAAGCAAAAGGATGCAAGTATCATGGGAGTATACATTAAATTTCGTATCTATCCTAAGAAATTAGGTAATAGCAAGGAAGCAGTAAGAAACAATGCATGTTGCCTAAACAGGGGGCAGAAAGGAAAGAAATATATGTTACGTACTCTCTTCAAGAACACATCCAGAGATTAAAAGCCCCTTGCTTTTTCTCCCTTCCTTACATTTAGCTGGCAAGCTGTAGAAACTTCAGTCCTAGGGTACATCCTATGTCTTTAGATTGTGTTAGGATAGATTGTGAGATAGGAAAATCTCAGTCTGGGAAGATATTCTAGCTTTCATATTTCTCTCCACAAATATTTATGCTCCCTATATTTACCTCTGATTTATATTTTAGACAGGCACCTGGACTGATTCTTCAATTTCTAGCATGACCCTCCCCTCCAAACATTGTTCAGAGAGCAATTCCATAATTTTGCATTGACTAGCCAGGCTCAGTCACTTTCTGAGATTGATCTCTGATAATTCATGAAGATTTAAACTACTCTCTGCCTTTCTTAGTAATATGCTGACCTCAGTCTGGGGTGTGACCTTCCTAAATGTATAGATGTGTGAACTGATTACCATACTTCATGGGTCCTCACATCTGAGATCCAAGAGATTTTGATAGAAACATCCCATGGCAGTCAGCCACTCTGGTTGACAAAGGGTGTAAGGTGAAGAACATTCTATTAGAGAGTCTTCTACAAATAAACAGTTGGTGTTTGTGCCACATGGGTGGGCTGCTGGGTGTTTTAAAAGGCTTTCCAGAGGATAGAACTGTTTTAGAAGCAGTGGTGTCCTTTGCCCAGAGGCGGAAATGAGAGGACAGAAAGTTCTTCATGTTGTGGAGACCCCAATAGCTAATTAATGAGAACAATTCGCTCCAGATTGTGGCCTTAACCACACCTTTGCCCTCTGGGCAAAACCTAGGGAATCCAAGGACACACAATGCAGCTCATTGAACTGCAGTATGCTTACATGGAAAACTGCCGCTGAAGTAATGAATTTTTGTGCTAAAGGATTTTCAGGCTTACTGATAGAAATTTAATTCTTCCCATATACACGTCAAAAAAACAACTTGATCTCACCCATGACAATGCAAACAAATGTTTGCAAAAGTTATGCCAAGTATTTCTCCTTCTAGCTGCCAAGTAAGAAAGGGAGATAGTTACTGTGACTTCTATTTGTAAGTACTTGGGAGGTACTCCAATGCTACAGCTAGGGGGACTACGTAATACCTAGACTCAAGCTGAAAGAACTTCAACAGCAGCTCAAAGGCTCACAGGAATAGCTGAGTAGTGAGATCCTCCATCTAAATGATGTTAGCAGAAGCATACCTTCCACTTTAAGTGAATGCACATATCAACCTCCTTGAGCATAGCTATCCTGCTAATTGCAAACACGCTGCAAATATTCTAGTTGCTGTACCAGCTTCAATGCGCATGACACCCAGCCCATTAAAACGTAGCCCAAACCTTGTCCAGTCATCCCTCTCCTTACTGTATTCTATTTTGGATTGTGGCTAGGTGTAAACCCAGCACAAAGTCCAAGTCATGTCAGACATGGTGACGATCAGAACTCCAATTATCACTAGATCCATGTCAGGTGTTAGGTGTTATCTGGATGTCGGGAAGGAGTGTGAAGTGGAGGCCCCCTGGTCTCATTCTTCCATTTTTCTGCCCTGGACAAAACAAGCTGTTACCTCCACCCACACGGGTGTAAATTGATGGACTTTGTGCAATTGGCATAAGTGCTAAGCTTGTCTACAGTCGTACACACAGGCATGTCTACACCAATGATGTAATGTAAAAAACTAAATATTGCCCAAATATTGACCCCAAATTGGGACAAGAGAAGACTCGGAACCATACCGATGGACGGACTGATGAATTCACTTCCTCTCTCCACCCCTCCACTGGGGACGCCCTGTGGGTAAGATTCTCTACCTCAGCCTACACTGAGTGTCACTGTTCTCCCTGGGTGTATTTTTTATGGTTGTAACTGCAATTATTCCTAATGCACTGTTTGTGAATTAGCGGGCTTATTTTACCGTGTAGCCGGGCTACAACAGACAAGTTGTAAGCTTCTTCGGTATCAGACCTATGCTGTCTCTCTGGTAAATCAGCCATAACTAACCCTGCAGTTAATTTATCAACGGCAATACCAAAAGAACTTGTAAATGTTGCTCTGTAAATAAACCGTCATTATTCATGCCCCCAATTTATTTGTCTCACATATTTGGTGTCAGCCTTAAGACCGGTTTTATTTCCCCCCTTTTTGCAATACTAGGTATACAGACCAAGTTGTTTTCCTGGACAGAAGCTTGAAGAGAAGGCCGGTTGTTCAGAATGGAGGGTGCATTATGTGACACACTGTATGAAGGGTGTTTGCTTGGAAGGGCTGATGTGCAGAAATCATTGGTAGGGGCATGTACAACACAGAGTGGGGAACTCAGCCACAGGAGGAAGGAGCCAGGGAGGGGAAAGCAAGGGAGGATGAAGACAGAAAGAACAGGGGTTGAGGGACAGAGACTAAGACAGTAACTGGGCCTACAACAGTCACTGCTGGATGTAAAGCATCTGAAGATTAATCTAAAGGCCTCCTTTGGGGAGCCTAAGCGGGTGAGAATTGCTCTTAAATTCTGGTTTGATCACCTTAGAACAGCTAGATCTTCATGGCCAAATGAGCTGAACTAATTGCAGAAGCTGTGGTGAGAGTTAAATCTGTCAAAGTCATCATTCTGTTGCCTTAAAGCTTTGCAGGGCTGGGATCAGTTTGGCTCCAGGGTATTCAATCCTGCAGCTTCTTCAAAATGGTCTCATATGGATGATTCTGTTCCGGGGTCTGGCCCAGTCAGTGTCCTAAAGAGTTTCTTGGTCCAGGTTGGAACTTATACTGATGCGTGGAAAAAAACTCTGCAATCAAAATTGATTGTGCAGCAGGTCTGTTTATTGTGATTTCAGCTCTATAGAGTTGGGTGCAGCGAGGGTCAGGTACCCTTAAGGATGCTTGCACCCCACACCGTAGCTTTGGCCTCTTATTTAAAGCAGTAAAACGTACATATTCAAAGGATTGCTCAACCGCCTGGTACAGATGGATTAGACTCTCCCGCTCCTGATGTAAATTAGGTCTCCTCCCCTTTGCACATGCGCAGTCTTCTTACATGTTACAGGTCACACAACGTCATGCATCGCATGGCTCATTAACTCGGACTTATGCCTCCCCTGGGAGGAGAAAGTAATATTCAACAGTCTATGAAGCAGGCGCAGTTCGGGGAGGGCTGGTCATTATCTCTGGTATCTTTATGGCTTGGATCCCTTCAGGCCACATCCTCCCTCGTGGCTGTAGAGACAATAGTCTTCTCCTCTTTATCTTGTCCCAAACGATGAGGCGTCAAGTGATAAGACACTAGAGCTTTTAACAACTCAAAGACAGGGCAGGCAGAGCATTTTTAGCAAAGTTAACTAATATTCAAACCTGTGGATATTTTCTACTTTCCCAACTCAATACCAAGATCCAGGTTTGGTTTATACCAAATCTGGATTTCTCTTAGTGAAAAGACAGTGCCAGATACTTTAGGATAGCCCTTTGCCTTGCTGGTACAACACAAAGGTTAGCGCTAGCAGCCAGAGCAGAATTTGGCTTATGATGTTAAAGGGAATCTAAGTCACAGAAGGGAGATTGTGCAGCAAAATAAACAAGACAGTATAAGTTAAAGACCAGAAATTTACCTTCTGGTTTGCTTTGCCTGCTCCGCATCTTTTCTGCCCCCCTGCTTAGTTATACCAGTGGCTTAGATCCTAGTCTACCTGGAACCACTAGTTCAAACCCTGGCAGGATTGACTGAGCCCCTCTGTAATTTTGAGATTGAACAAAACTGTAAAACCAAAATTTTGTGGCAAAGTGTTTGCCCCAATGTGCTTGACCTAAATTGCCTAATGCTTTTCGTATGTGGCTTGCTAAGCTGACTGGTGTCCTCTCATTGATTCTTCATTTCTTCTAATGTATAAATTACTCTAATTACTTCACTGCCTCAGTATTACTGAATTAGTCACATGTTTTGAGGAAGGTAGTGTAGTATATGTTTACTATCCACAGCTTTAGCAAGTGCTAGTTGATATAGTTCTATTGCCATACCTGGAGTTATGATGACTTGTATGAGCTGAAGATCTGATCATTAAACCATCAAAATTCACAACAGTGCCTTCATTTCAGTTTTTAAGGTTTATTAGCTGAGATTGATTATTCCCTCTTGAATAGGAAGCAGGCCTGTGGGCTATTTTGAAAGGATAAATCTGAAATACCTTCTACTATCTGTCAAGCTAGAAGCAGGTTGGATGGGGATTTTGTTGCTCTTCTTTAAGAGAAAAAAGCAAATAAACATGGATGATAAAATGACCTAACCCATGCTTTTAAAAACTCTCTCTCTTTAACTTTCTAAACTTAAAAACAACCATTTATGTTTTTATTAAAAAAAAAAAAATTGCTAAAAATATTCATCTCACCTGAAAACTTTGCCTGCCAAGATTCAAGTCCTCAAGTATGCTTTTGTAGCCAAGTTAAATATCCATGAAAAACAGATTTATCACCTAATTAACTTGAATATCCCTAAGCCAAGAGCCATGATTCCTTTATGTTTCAGGAAGAAACGTCTGCTGTTTTCCCTTTTTCCTCCCAACTCTTGTAAAGGCTGTCTATAAAAGCTAGATATAGAGACAAATGCTTTTTAGAAATATGTCATAACTCAGTTTATTAAAATATAAAGCTCTCTAACATAAAAACAACTCAAAGCAACTTATCATTCAGTTCTTCCTCCAAAGGCCTTCCGTGCTCTAAACCAAATAACTAACCAAATGCGGTGTGAGTACCTGCACTCCTGAGCAATCACAGCAGCAGCAGCATTTAACTCGTTGCTCAGGAGTCCATTGAGCTGTGATTCTGTAAATAAAATTCCAGACCCATGGGACACAGATTTCACTCTCTAGGTCTGTGGGACTCCTAGTGAGAACATCTACATCACTCTTTTGATGTTCTCCTTGTGGGCGGGGTGGGGGGTTTTGGCTGTGTACAACAGTCTAAAACCCCTTGGATTACAATGGTTTTCCAGAGCATAAAGTTACCTCCATGTCCCAGTCTAGCTCACATTCAACTCTAAAATCAAAAGTGAACAAAGTCATTAACAATTAGCTTTGTGCACATGTGGCTCACACAGCTCTTGGGGAGGTCCAGCATCCCTGCAACTGCTCCCCTGACCCTGCTGCAGCAAATCCTTTCAAGTCTGTTGCTGAGGTCCCCAAAGGTCAAAGAGGCTCCACCAGCAGTAAGCACAGAGTTTTGAACTGAGCTACCGTTTTTCTAATGGTACAAATGACTATGAGGAAGATAAAGGTTATTGATAAGGTAGTAGCATTAAATAACCCTGGTCACCACCCCATTAGACCCTAGGTATAACTGGGAATGAGTATGTCCCAGACAAATCCAACTTTGTTTCAGCCCCGGGCATCCTAGATATCCACCTATTGCCTTAGGAGCCCTTCTGCATTCCCAGCCAGAGCTCCCACCCACCAGGCTTCTGCTTCAGCTGCCCAGCACCCACCTGCCACAAAGAGGTCTGCCTGTCCTCTACCACTGCAGAGCTCTCCAGTCCTTGCTGTTCCCCACTTCCTTGTCTCTCCTGCCAGGATTGTCCTTCCTCCAAAGTGCTTTTCCCACCAGCAACCCCTGCCTCTGAATGTGCCTCAGAAGCTCCAGCTTCTCCCTAATACTGCACGGCCTCTGTCTTGGTTCCTCCAGCTCTGCCTGCTGAAACACTGTTGCCTCACATCTGCTCTCCTTGCTTGCTACCTGCTGCTGTCATATTACTGCCTGCCAGGCTCAGCCATAAATGCCAAAACCACAGACCTACTCTTGTGGGAACTGCCGAATACTTGGCTCAGCTTGCACTTCCTACAACTGTGCGTGGATGGGATGCTGTGTGTGAATATTCCGCCGCGCGAGCCCCAGCCATAAATGCCAAAACCACAGACCTACTCTTGTGGGAACTGCCGAATACTTGGCTCAGCTTGCACTTCCTACAACTGTGCGTGGATGGGATGCTGGGAGAAGAAAAGGGCACATCAGAGTAAAAACTGGATCTGTGGTAGCTCTTCTCAAGAGCCTTGTTTTATGGTTTGAAAGCAGCATTTCGGAGTTGTAAAAGATGTAAAAATTTGTCATTCCTGCCCACACGCGCCTCCCC
>NW_010400524.1:12624-16346 GCF_000710305.1 Buceros rhinoceros silvestris | reverse complement strand
GGCGTCCCCCCCCCCCCCCCCACCCCCCATCAGAATAGCTGCAGGTTAAAGCTGTTTATATTTTAAGTATTTCTATAGCAGCGTCTCATCAGCATGAATTTGGTTAAAAAGTTGTGGTTTATCTGTGGTATAACAGTAAAGTCTATAAAATACCACCTGTTGAAGGCATTTTGAAATGATTGTGAAATCAGGAAAGACTACTTTTTATTCAGCTGAATAAAGTGGCTGGCAGTTAGTAGCATAAAAGAGGTAATAGAGACAAAATAGATTTTTCGTTTAAAACTACCGAAGATTTAAGTAAGTGCTATTGCAGAGCATAATTAGGATGGGAACAGCCATCTCTATGTATGAGGTGGTGAGGAATACAAGCTATTACGAGCTATTTTTCTATGTAAATGTGCCCCTCTGGCCTCATCATAGGCTACTTCAAAACAGATCAAGTTAAAACACAAAAGGGGCACTTTTACTACAGAATAAGAGTGTCCATGTGGGCAATTAAACCACAATAACTAAATGCACACCTTGGAAACTGTCTAGCATAGCTTCCCCAAAAGTCATGCCTAATACTTGCAAGCTAACTGCAGATGAGGACAGAAACTTGAAGGACTCCCATGATGGAGAGGGGCTTAGTGTCAGTTAAAGGCTAAAAGAGCTTAAAGCTGATGGAAGAGTAAATGACTCAGGCTACCAGAGGAAAATCAGCTGATGGCACTGTTTATTAAAGGAGGTGGAGAAAAAATATCCGTAATATCATCAAGTTCATGCAAAATATTTTCAAGGTATCAAATTGCTGGAATGAATTACATATCAGTAGATCAGATCATCCTGTATTTAGAACACACATAGACAACAGCTGACATTTTTTTCTGCCAGCCTCCCCTCTCTTTTCATCTTCCACCCACTCTTTTCGTTCTCTGTAAACTTTGGTGGTTCAGATAAACTGAAACATGGATCTTCCCTCATCTTCCATTAGAGATTGCAAAAGTAAATATCTGCGAACAAGATGTAATAAAACCAGTACTTACCCATGTGCATCTTTTCTTTATAGTGACTCCTCAGCTATGGATTCAACCTTCACGTTATACATTCTCAGTGCCAGTGGAATATAAAATGTGGAAACGAAAGTGTAAACAGTTCAATTGTTATTTATTCATACCTCAATTTGTAAATGTACAACAGTGGTGTAACTGCTTCTGTTAACCTGAGAAATGCCTTTAAATGAACAAAAATAGATTTACACATCATTTACAGAAATTCCTTCACACAAAGAGATTTCAAGAGCCATCCATATACACAATGCACTAAGCAATTTTTCATCCACTTTTGTGGCTGTGTCTGAAGTAGAACACATTTTGACAAACTTTGTAAAACACAGCATTGAAGGGGGAAAGGGATAAAACCAGGCTCGCTGGAGATAAGCCTGATAGCAGCACATAAACATTTGCAGGACAGTGTGCTAGCGAGCTCCTCAAGTCTGCCGCACCCGTGGAGATAGAGGATGGAGTGCCAAGTGAGACACAAGGGATATTGATGAGCTAGGAATCATGGTAGTGCTTGGGAACAGGAGGAATGAGGCTTTCTCTCTCCAGAAAAGTGACAGGATCAATAGCCCAACTGAAGTGCATTTGCACCAATGTCCACACCATAGGCAATAAACAAGAGGACCTGGAAGCCATTGTACAGCAGGAAAACTGTGATATATTCACCATCACGGAGACATGATGGGATGATTCGCATGACTGGAGTTCTGTGTTAGATGGCTATAAACTCTTAGAAGGGATAGGCTGGGAAGGATAGGAGGGAGAGCAGTCCTGTATGTTATGGACTGTTTTGATTCTCTAGAGTTTAATGATGGTGATGATAGGGTAGAGTGTTTATTGGTAAAAATCAGGAGGAAGGCAAATATCATGGTGGGAGTCTGTTATAAACCACCCAACCAGGATGAAGAGGCAGATGAATATTCTACAAGCAGCTGGGAGAAGTCCCACAGTCACTACCGCTTGTTCTTGTGGGGGACTGCAGCTAACCAGATGTCTGCTGGAGACACCACCCAGCAGAGAGGAAACAGCCCAGGAGGTTCCTGCAGTGCGTGGAAGACAACTTCCTGACACAGCTGGTGAGGGAGCCAGCCAGGGGAGGCTCCCTGCTGGACCTGTTACTTGTGAACAGAGAAGGACTTGTGGGTGTTGGAGACCATCCTGGGCATAGTGATCATGAGATGGCGAGTTTTCAGTTCTTGAGAAAGTAGGGAGGGGCTCAGTAGAACTGTCACCTCGGACTGCCGGAGGGCAGACTTTGGCCTGTTTAGGAGACTGGTTGACAGAGTGCCTTGGGAGGCAGTTCTGAAGGGCAGAGGAGCCCAGGAAGGCTGGACATTCCTTGAGAGGGAAATCTTTAAGGCACAAGAACAAGCCATCCTGGTGTGCCATGAGATGAGCCGGTGGAGCACAAGACCGGCCTGGCTAAAGAGAGAGCTTTGTCTGGAACTCAGGAAGAAAAGGGAAGTCTATGGCCTATGGAAGAAGGGGCAGGGCACTTAGGATGAATACAAAGATCTTGTGAGGGAGAAAATTAGAAAAGCCGAAGCCCAACTAGAACTTAATCTGTCCACCGCCATTACAGACAGTAACAGAAGTTTTTATAAATGCATTAAGAGCAAAAGGAGGGCTAAGGGGAATCTACATCCTTTACTGGATGCGGGGGAAAAAAGTGACCAATAATGAGGAAAAGGCTGAGGTACTGAATGCCTTATTGGCCTCAGTGTTTGACAGTAAAGACCAGTTGTTCTCTGAGTGACCAGCACCCTGAGCTGGAAGACAGAGATGGGGAGTGGAATAATCCAAGAAGAAATGATCAGTGACCTATTGCACTGCTTCAATGTGCACAAGTCTATGGAGCCAGATGAAATCCACCCAACGGTACTGAGGGAGCTGGCAGAAGTGCTCACCAAATGACTTTTCATCATTAACCATTAATCCTGGCTAACTAGGGAGGTCCCTGTTGACTGGAGGTAACCAAATGTTGCCCCCATCTACAAGAAGGGCCAAAAGGAGGACCCAGGGAACTACAGGCCTGTCAGTCTCACCTTGGTGCTGGAGAAGGTTATGGAACAGATTATCTTGAGTGCCATTATGCAGCACATACAGGACAACCGGGTGATCAGGCCCAGGGAGCATGCGTTTGTTTATGGAAGGCAGGTCCTATTTGACCAATCTGATCTCCTTCTATGACAAAGTGATCCATTTAGTGAATGAGGGAAAGGCTATGGACATAGTCTACCTAGACTTTTAATAAAGCCTTTGACACTGTTTTCCACAGCATTCTTCTGCAGAAACTGGCTGCTCATGGCTTGGATGAGTGTACTCTTCTCTGGATGAAGAACTGGCTGGATGGCCAGGCCCAGAGAGTGGTAGGGAATGGAGTGAAACCCGGTTGGTGGTCAGTCACAAGTGGTGTCTCCCAGAGTTCAGTTTTGGGGCCTGTTCTCTTTAACATCTTTATCAATAATCTGGATGAGGGGATTGAGTGCACCCTCAGTAAGTTGGCAGATGACACCAAGTTGGGTGGGTGTGTCGATCTGCTTCATGGTCAGGAGGCTCTACAGAGGGATCTGGACAGGCTGGATCAATGGACAGAGACCAATTCTATGAAGTTCAATAAGGCCAAGTGCCAGGTCCTGCACTTGGGTCACAACAACCCCCTGCAGCGTTACAGGCTGGGGG
>NW_010400524.1:1721-12565 GCF_000710305.1 Buceros rhinoceros silvestris | reverse complement strand
CCGCGCGTGGGGTGCAGAGCGACAGCCGATTGAACATGACCCAGCAGGGTGCCCAGGGGGCCAAGAAGGCCAATGACATCCTGGCTGTATCAGAAATAGTGTGGCCAGCAGGAGCAGGGCAGGGATTGTCCCCCTCTACTCTGCACTGGTGAGGCTGTGCCTTGAGTGCTGTGTTCAGTTCCGGCCCCTCAGTACAAGAAGGACATTGAGGTGCGGTGCATAAAGAAGGGCAATGAAGCTGGTGAAGGGCCTAGAGTACGAGTCTTATGTGAAGTGGCTGAGGGAACTGGGGTTGTTTAGTCTGGAGAAAAGGAAGCTAAGGGGTGACCTTATTGCTCTCTATAACTCCCTGAAAGGAGGTTGTAGTGAGGTAGGGGCTGGTCTGTTCTCCCAGGTAACAACTGATAGGACAAGAAGAAATGGCCTCAAGTTACACCAGGGGAGATTTAGGTTGGATATTAGGAAAAATTTCTTCACCCAAAGGGTTGTGAAGCATTGGAACAGGCTGCCCAGGGAGGTGGTGGAGTCACCATCCCTGGAGGTATTTGAAAGACATGTAGATGTGGTGCTTAGGTATATGGTTTAAAGGTGACCTGGCAGTGCAAGGTGAACATTTGGCCTCAATGATCTTAAAGTGTTCTTCAGACCAAAAGTATTCTGTGATTCTGTAATATAGAACCCATGGCATAATTTTTTCTAATTGAAACTAAGTAGGAAAGCTGGGTAGGCAGAGTGCATTTATTTGCTGAAGTTTGGACAGGATTTTGAGACTAACATTACTCCTGCTAGGCTAGGAAAAGCTAAGGAAGCTAAAGCCTAAAAAAGCTAAATACCTAGGAGGTAGGATTTAGGTAAAAGATATAGTGACTTTTATGTAGGTGCCAGACTTCTACGTAACAGACTAAAAGGGAAATAGCAAGTAAGCATTCACAAGTAAAAGTTAAATCTAAGAACAAAATACTGTGTCTGGAAGTTCACATTGACACAAGCACTTCACAATGGTTTTGGTTAATCTTTGAGTGGCGTAAGGCACGCAACTTCATTGAGCGTAAGTTTAAAAGTTGTCTTCCATGTATTAGACATTGTAACACTAGCTTCTTTCCTCAAGTTTCTGAGCTATTTGTTTGCCACAAAAATGGAATGCTCAGTTTATCCAAAGTTTTCTCTGTCTTTCATGCTTGTTTTCATCACAACATGTTTACCAGTGATGTTTACCATGCTTTGAAAATGTTTGAAAAAGAGACAATAGCATGTATTAAGAGGGAGTCTTGATGTAACTTCATTAAATGCCACATAAAGTATTTAAAAAGTTTGTGAGAACTAGTTCTTGAAGTGCTGCTAAAGAAAAGATGCATTTTTACCGTGCTCCCACATTCCTAAAACTCTATTTTGCTAGCTTTAACCTTTGTAGCTCATTAATTCAGTGTAGGATTTGAGTACTGCAATTAAAACTCAGAAAATTCAAATAGTAAAATGTCTTATCCTTTTGTCATGGGTTAGTGCTGGGTGGGCCACTAGATGAATGACATCACTCTGTTTATCCTCACCTCCATCTCCAAAGGGGAAAAGAAAGGATATAAGGGAGAGAGATTTACAGATTGGAAAAGAAAGCTAAAACTTTTTAATGAAAATGATAATAATACAATTATATACAGAGAAAATCTATGCAATACCAATATGAACCCAACCCTCGTGATGGCAATCACCTCACCGTCTCCAATGATGCTGCAGGACAGACACCGGGGAAGGCCCAGGCTGGGCTCAGCGACAGATGGGAACTGGGTTCAGGAGCTGGATTCCAGAGCTGGATCCAGAAATGCACAGATTGGGATCGAAGACAGAACGGACAGAATTCACCTCAGACACTGGCCACTGAAGGAGAGTGGAAGAGAGCGAGACCCTTGTGATCCCTCAGCTTTGTACTGAATATGACGTTTATGGGATGGAACATCTTATTGGTCAGTTTAGGGTCACCTGTCCTGTCCGCTCCTCCCCACAGGTGTGGCCTGTAACTTACTTCAACCCCAACAGGGTACACAGGAGTTAGCAGTGACCTTGGTTTCCACAGAAGCAAGTATAAGCAAGAGTTTTTCTGCACACCAATCCCTGGTAGTAACTGTAAATATCAAGTGATATCACTTCTAGATGGAGACACTGTCTGCAAAAATATGCAAATACGCCGTTAACTTCAGAAAGTGCCGTTGGTTAGAAGAGTCTGAGCTGAAAAGTGAAATCTCTGAACAGAATTAGTTCTGCTCTAACTCCAACCAGGACACCCTTTCATAGAAAAGCTTATCTGAATGAAAATACATGCTTGTTATTTCTATAATCTAATCCTTTACTTCTGTTCATGACAGATCTTCCCTCACTACCTGCTTCTGTCATAGTACAATTGTTAAGACAAAAACGCATTTCAGGAGAGTGGCAGCAATTAAACAAAGTAGATATTGATTTCATGGCCAATTGAAGCCTGAATTCTTTTTTCTGTATGATCACATACACTGACACATGTACAGTGTCACTCCAAGACTTGCATCTAAGTAAAATTTGTGTATTTATAAACACAGGTGGAACAAACTTCTGTTCATATGTGTGCACACATATGGACACACATGATTGGAAATCGAGGGGAATCAGTGCAGAGAACAGCACTGAGTTTGCTATGCTTCGTGTTAAGATCTACTTCTGTTAAACTTGATTCATTCTTCCTTTTGCCTTCACTGAGTTGTCAGGCAGGAACTGTTTGTCTTTGTACAGTGTCTTGCACAATAAGCCTTTTGAGTAAGATTTTAGTATTTGATTATGGTACATTAATGTATCTAATATAAGTTTATCACTCACCTAGCCAGCCTTTTTTTTGTTTCTCCTTGAAACAAAGGAACTGCAGAGCAGAATAGGCTTAAATAAAGTCAGCTGAATTAGATTTCTATAATGCATTCTAATGGTCCTGTTTAATCACATAATATAAATATAAACTTTATTTCTGACTGTAATGTCAGATGATGCTAATTCTTTCTCTGCCTTCAGTAAGTGAGTATTTTACTAACGAACATTTAAAGGAATGGATGGGCATAAGCAACAAAGTTCAAGTGCTTAATATGAGTTAATATTTTCAAAAACTAATGTTGATTTTAACCCAAGCAAGATTTCTTTCAAATTGAAGGAAAAAAAAAAAACCAAAAACATGAACTTCAGCATCATAGAAAAATGAAATTCCAGGCTGATTGCTCTCACAAAGCTCAAACTTGGAAACTTGGATTTGAACTTTTTCTAAAGAGCATCTATCTGTTAAAAGAAAGCTTTAACAAAAATGTAAGAGTGATATGGAATAATACTGGTCCATTAGGAGCAGGGGCTGGAGGAGTATCTGTGAGACACGCAGACTAAAGAAGAAAATCAAAAGGCTTGTGAAAGCAAGTCAGAAATTTCTCTTTCTTTTAGGACCTTATGTGGCAAGGAGGAATTTTCATCTTAAAGAGAGCTATTGAGAAAAACAGCAAGCTAAGTTCACTCCCTGCTGCCTTCTGTCAGTCTCACTATAGGTTCTCAAAAACTGTTTGAAATTGTAAGGCCTTCTAACTTTAAGATGATACAGCAAGAATGAAGTGGAAGGATAGAAGTCAAAAGGGAATGTAGGACAGTAATCTTGCATTGCATTGTTATCTGTCAAGAAAGTGTGAGTTAAGTGAACCGACTGGATGAGGTGGGGTTCAATTTCTTTCTAAGATAGAAAATCTGAAAGAAAAAACAAAGAGAGGATAAAAAATATTTTACTGCCTTGATTATTACCCACCCCCCAAAAATCTCTTTGTTCTTTCACAGGCACAAGCCCTAAATAAACACCAGCGTCTTTTACTAATTATGTATGTCAAAGTACTCTGAAAACTGCCTGGAGGCCAAATATATTTTATGATGTCCTAAGTGCTGTGTTCCAGGGTCACTCCCTCCCTGTAATTGTAGGGTGAGGCCAGAGGTAAGTCTTCAGGTTTTATTTTTGGTGAACTACACCATTTGTACAACGACATCTTGCAGTCCTAAGTTCTTTCCTGGGTCTCCAACAGATTTATAAGCTTTACTATCAGTGATGCTTGATAGGAATTCTAGAGGCATTCTTCAACACTAAGTGGCATTCCTTGTATATGAAGAATTGTTCTTCACAAAAGGCATAGCTACGCTCCTGTATTTCTTTCTCTACTGGATAGAAAATACAGACTTCCACTGATCTATTGCTAACCTTGCCTTTCACATCAGCAGGCTTTCACTCTTCCCCTTGCCCCATCCCTGCTCCCCGGCGAAGCAGATGATTGTTGTCCTCCTCAAGAGCTGTTCCTTACATTGACAGCAGTAGTGACAGGTGAACCCTCACTCACAAGTGTGCCAGGGGAAATGATGTAAGAAATATGTCTCCTACAGTGATGCAGAGATGTATTTGTCTCAGCTTTATACCTTTATACCACAAAGCTTGAATCATTCCACAACATGAAGAAAGCTTTAGTCGCGCTGGTAGGTGACTCCTTTACAGGCTCGGGTGACCTTTGTTCTGTGTTGTGTGAGGAGTCAGATGGGCCACCATCTGCAAATGCAGAGTTCAAACTGTTATGTTACTTTGTAAATACTAGCCTGTACAAGGGAGATATGAAAACCTTGGCAGTCTGGGAAAAGAATGACTTGAGAAAGTGGACAGGAGGAGACAAAACAGAAGAGAGGAGACAAGTTAAGCCGTTTAAAGACCGGTTAAAACCAGCATAAATCACAACAAACTCTGATAACTTGGTTTTCTTTGCCAATTATCCATCATATATGGGAAATTCCCATGGAAAAACTTAAGGAGCTATTTCTTCCGAGACCAGCAGGACATGCCATACTCCACCATATGAATCTTGCTAACCTCAGGCCACATGCATCATACCTATGCAAAATTATTAATCAATTTTTAGAAATAGAATAAATATTTGATGAATGAATGAATATATGATTATTTCAGGGAAAATAATGAATATGTATGTAATCGGGTGATATAAACTGTGGCTGAGGCAGCATATGGTATGCAAGCTGTGCATCCCATGTTGCAAATAAAGGAAATGCCTGCTTCTTAATGTTACATTGGTATTAAGGAGTTTTTCTTCCGATTTTTGGCAACAAAACCACTGTGGTCATATTGCTCATGCCTATCAACTGTTTACAGGATTACAGATTGCAGAGGGCTGCTAACCCACCCACAGGACTTACTGGGAACAGAGAGAATACATGAATCATGATTGTCCCTTTCAGACTACCCTGTGAATGCGTGTAGCCGCTCCCTGTCCGTAAAGACTCACGTGTAGAATGCCACAAAACATTCTTGCCCTGTTAAATAAATGTGGAAACTTAAAGGAGGCTGTGTAGCATCTCAGAGTCCCGTGCTGCCAGTGTGCTCAGCAGCACTTCTCTTTATGTGCTTTTTCAGCTCTCATGAGCGAGGTTTCCAAACACTTACACAGTGCCTATAAAATGTAGCTCATCCCAGTCAAGAGTGAGGTGGTTCCAGTAAGAAAATGAAAAAATTTGCAGCCTTCATTAATTCTTTGCTCTTCACAAACTGAGATGTCAGGTGTTCACAAGGAGATGTCTTTAAAAAGTGAGGATACAAATTAACAATTCAAAAAGCAAATCCGGGATAGAGATGAACCTTATGGCAGGAGGACAAGGAATTGTTAGCAGTTGACAGGCTGAAGTGTAAGTTTATAGAGCTGATTTCCCTAGACTAAGTCTTGCAAAAGCTTTAAGTGTATGTGCATCCTCAGTACATATCCTGAGAAGCTAAACTGGCTTGTTTATTGCGTTTCCTTCAAATTACCTATTTCTATAAATGGTAGGTTTTTCAGGAAAGGCTGATCAAAATCTGACAAGCAACAAAGGAAACATATTAGAAAAAATTCATTTTCCCCACTCATTCTGGTGTAATGAAGTTTTAACAATATATTATTACAGCTTTTTCTGATCTCATTTGTGGTAGGGTCATTCCCAAGTGTCTTTGTTGGCTTCAATATCCTCACTTTAGCTTATACAACCAGTTCCTGATGTAAAACACTGTGTAAAAAAATCTAGCATGGTAGTCTCTGTCTTCCGTTTCTTGTTTATAATTGCAAAGTTCCTGACTACAATGAGATAGCACAATGTGGTTTAGTGGATGTGTGTAATGCTAGGGTTTGCAATGCCTTTTCAGTTACATTTTTTCTCCTTCTCTGTTCTAAATGTGTATTTATACAACATTTTAGAAATCACATTTTTCCGGATATCACTTGGTTATGAAGTCCTCTTTAAAGATAAGTATTTCAGTGAAGTTCTTTTTAGAATTATTGTCCTAATCACTATGTCAGTTTAAAAAACTATAGTACAGAATTTTCTTCTTGTAGGAGAGGAGGGAGGAAGAAAGGAGGAAGACTATCTTGTATGTTATTTGGACAACTGCAACGCTATCCTCATTAATCCTCATTTTATCCTCAAAACACGCTCTCTGGTGCTTTCTCTTGTCTAGTTTTAAATGATTCATAAAGTAAGACTTTAGTATCAGATAAAAGAGCAGTAATTTCCTGGGACAAATATTTGGAAATACACATATCCGTATTTAACAACAATTAGTGAGAATAAATGAGGAATCTATAATCAATTAATTGATCATATCCTTCTTGCTTTTCTTAGGAAGAAGTTCCTTGAGGCTTGATTCTTTTCTCATTGCCACTTGTGTAATTATGGAGCAACTCCTTCAGGTAACTGGAGTCACCCCCAGAGTAAAACTGACATACGTAATAGCTGAACCAAGCATGATGGAGCTACCTTTCCAAGAAAAACAAGCAGCAGTTAGGCCTTAGCTAAAATATTTCTGCCTTTTCGCCAAGTGGCAGCAAATTTGGATGCCCCATAGATCAGGTTTCCTCTCTAAGAGCAGGATACAGACGTGCTGACTTGGGTATTTCATGAGGGTCATATGTCTATTTAAAGAACACACAACACTTGCCGATTACCACAAGAGTGGTTATAAAGAGCACACAGTCAGTGCCCTTTTGCAGAAACACCACAGCCTTGACCCAAGAAACAGATGCTTTGGTATCCTTTCTTTTCAGGGTGCTCACAAAACTGAGGGGCATCTGTTTAGACACATCCAGCATCCTTTTTCCCTCCTCCACCCCTGTCTTGGAATGGGGGAAGCCCAAGGCTCTGACCCCGTGGTGTGCAAAAGTGTCTGGATCATTAAGCCTGGCTTTTATATCTGTGCTCTGCTACACAAAGGACACTCAGAAATGTCTAAATGCTCAGACAAAGACAAGCGCTTCAGCCCACAGAATATCCTCAACAATTTTGTGTGCGTGGTTACTGCTTGTGATTTTTAACTTTTTTGTGAAGAATTTTATCATGGGTGTGATACATCATGTGCAAATCATTAACTCCTTTTACCATAGCCTTGTATTTTCAAAAACAATAGTGCTCTTTATTAAAGCACTTGAATCTAGCAAAAGGTTATCCAATGCCTTTCTACCGTAGAGTATGTCAGCAACCTTTTGACAGTTTGCAGTGCATGTCAGTGATCTATTTGGGAAATTTCCAGAGAGCAGGGGCAAGCTGCTTAAGACTTGATGTGTCAGTTTCAATGATGTGTAATAAAAACCATAATAGCTGATAAGGCAAACATATTGAGAAGGTTGCAAAGAATGCACTTTTGGTGTGCAAAGCTGTTACGAGTTGGGACCTAAGGACAGGCAAACAGGAATCAGCTGCAAAGCTCAAATTTTATTTTAATGTGGTCGGGGGGTGGGGGTGGAGGGTGTGTGTGTATGACTTGCTAGGAAGGTGGAAAGAGAGAAAGAGGCTGATAATTGACACACAACAAGGGACAGGGGCTGCTACCTGGTCGCACAGTTTCTCTGCAGATGAGAGCTGCATCTGATCCTAGGACAAAGTGTTGGTCTTACCCTGATGCAGGACTCTGGTGGTGCTGACTCTCAGGGCCTCAAATCACCAGCTAATGTAAATCAACATTGCTGTATTGCTTTCTTTCGCTTTCTATTGATACAGGACATGAGCTGGTTCCAATAATTTTAACCTAGCCCGCAGATTTACACCAGCTGAAAACCTGGCTTCAAGCAGACTGTCAGGGAATTTTCTTGACTATTCTCCCCCTTCCCTTTATAAATACATCTCTGATACATGTTTTCCATTTTCCTATAAGCTTTCTATCCAACGATCCAAACACTCCAAAATAAACACGTGCGTTTCTTTCCTTGCTACTCTATGTCAGAATCTAGTTAACTCCCTCTGCAAGAGCAAGTGATCCTAAAAATCTTGCCATTGTGATTACACAGAAGTCTCTTTTATTTTTAGAACCATCGGTGTACACCTCAGCAATACTTCCTGCCGCATTCACATTCTTGCAGTGCTTCTAGGTGCATTTCCTAGGGCTGCACACTGCTGTTGGATTTAGTAACCACCATTAGGCAAATTTTTCTGTCACTTGTTCTAAGTCAAGTCTGGAGTAAATGCAGCCATTGCTGAGTGTGTAAGTTGATAAATATACAGTGGAACTTTCTGAAATTAAATGGGACAACAACTGAATTACAGCACAGGAAAGTAGAACCTATGATCTCAAGTGCAGTGACTTTTTTTTAAAATGAAGGGGAGGGAAGGAAGGGAAGAAGCAGGAACAGTGTGGCCCCGCTGTCTTTTTTGCCCACAGCTGTGACAGCATGTGGAAGCTGCTGTGCTAAGGAAGAGCTTGGTTATATGAGATAAAGATGACTAACATGATTGGGGCTGGCCATACTCAGCAGTAGCAACCATCGCCCCATGCCTCCCTGTGCCTTGGCAGCAATGGGAATGAACAGTTCAGCGCATCAGAGGTTTCATCCCAGTTACGCATCCTTGTCTCCCACCACAGAAGTTGCAAGGCCTTCTCTGCCTCTGGTCACCATATGGCCATGGATCCATCAGATATAAGGAAAGGACTTACAATGTCAAGGCAAAATGCGTTCACATTCATTGTGAGTCCATATATGCTGTGTTCATATACTGTGTGAGTTCATTCATATACTATGTGCGTTAAACTTCAGTCTATACACGTAAAATTACTGGAAGGTCCATACCACTACAGGAAATTTGATAAGGTACAAAAATTAACACCACATAAGAACTACAGCCTTTATCTTAAGATAAGCTCACATATTTAAAATTGCATATATAGAGATTTTTTCCTATGGATGTAAATATTTATATATTTAATTTCACCCTATTCTGTCCTATATATGTCTTGTAGATCCTGCTTTGAGTAGAGTTAGTGAGTTAAAAGTCTTAGGGAATATAACTGTATCCTGCTGTGTCAACAGATGAAAATCCGTAAGGGCTTTGTACTGCTCTGGATAGGACTTAAAAAGAAAAATCTCTGTAGGTGGTCTCAACAATAGGGCAGAATAGTGAAGTTGGCAGGACTTCCTTAAAAACCTTGATTTTCCTGGGAGGAGAAGAGGAAAAGGTAAAACCTGAAGGCTGGTACATCCCAAGGAATGTCTCAAATGCTGCTCCTGGGTGACAGATGGAATCTTTCACCAGAGCAAAATAATGTGGCTTCGTAAAACAAAACACACAGCCCATATAAACCCATGCAGCTAGGTCAAATGTCTTCAAAAACTTTATTATGTGAACACTTCACATGTGCAGGCTGATCAGGTAGTGTCTGACCTTGCTGCAAAGTGTCATTATGGCCTAGAAACATGAAACCACCATTAACGACAGGATTGTGGACTCTGACTAAACCAGCTGAAGTATAACTGTGAGCTTATGCGTAGCCAGAACAAGAACTAAACTGGTGTGTATCTGACAACGTATGCATCGCTACTGGCTGTGCAGGGCGGTGACCCATGGCCTATCTATGTGGGACAGAACAATTATTTTTACTAACATTCCTAATTCATGGTAGGCAAACTTGAAGTTGCACAAACCCACTTACCTTCCTGCATTAACTCTACATTGGCTTTGCGTCTGTTTCGCACAGAGTTCAATGCCAGAAAAAGCCACAGAAAAATTCACTCTCGTCTCAGCTTGTCTGACACTTTTAACATGGAAAGCTTACTATTTATCTTGAGGCTGGAGCTGTATTTTACATTTCATCCCCCTGCATCGAGGACTTGCATCTTTGCCTGTGTTCAGAATTCTCTGTCCGAATTGCACTGAGGAAACAATCGTTACAATGAAGCTGGTAACTTCCAGAACAACACTTCCACGGAATTTACGAGGTTTTGTGCTGCTTGTGCTGACGTTTTACCAGCTTTCATATGAATGCAGTGTATGGGTTGGCACTTGACATTTTTGATCAGCTCATTTACTTCAGCTTGTTTTCAAACCACTTCATGCATAAGCCTGTGAAGATATTTCTAAACAAAATTTAATTAAAGCTGACAGCAATTTCATAATAGACATTTAAAACCAAATCTGTGCAAAAAAAAAAAAATAAAATCAAGCTTTGCATTCTGTTTTTTTTAGAATCCTATCAATTAATTTTACCTCCCAGTGGTATGCAAAATGATTGTTTGCACCTTTCATTGAGATTGTATGGAGATATGAAGATTTAAGCTGTCATCGGGATCTGAAGTTTCCACAGGAAAACCTCTACCAAAGGCAGCTGCTCTCTAGGTACTCTTCTGATCCCAGCTATAACTGTGTGGGTTGAAAGATGAACAGCTTCTCCCCGTGTAAAGCACTGTAAATGAGAACAAACCATCAAAGCTGCTTGTGAAACATCAGCATTATGTGTGGAACTGAGAAAGTTTTCCTGTTACGAAGGCATGTCCCACTGCATTAGGAAGAACCACAAAACT
>NW_010400524.1:0-1566 GCF_000710305.1 Buceros rhinoceros silvestris | reverse complement strand
GGTTGTTGGGTGGTGTGCGTGTGGGGGGTGCACAAAACACAGAAGTGAGATCTGGCTATCCTAAAATTGCTGATTGGGGTATTTACCTCAGTTACCAAACATCTGCATTCAAATTCTTTCTTTGCCTCTTTCACACCACAGATGGGAATGTGGGTTTCCTACATGCCAGGCTTGTGGTTTTACCACCAGGCTACTTGGTCTCTGAAAGCAGGTCTTGCTTTTGGTTTTAATATCTGCTCATGTGAGGTAGTCTACTTAATAAGCAAACTGTATTACTCAGTTTTAACTCCAGTTTCTGAGATGATTTCATGTTACACCATCACATATGTTTTTGCAAGTTTGGGGTTTTTTTGAGGTTGATGGGAAACAAACTGATAACATTTAACACAAAAATGACCAAGTTATCTCCCTTATCCTGGGAGAGGAGAATGGGGATCATAAAGAGTTTTCCAATTTCATGCCAGAAGTTTATGGCAGTTCATGACAGTATGTACTCTCCCACTTACATGTCTATCTTTACCGAAACTCACAGGACTTCTGTCACTTATTTCAGTGACAGAAAAGACTTGTTTCAGGAATGCAAGAAAAGCTCATCTGATCTTTTGTGGTTTCTGCCTAAAGAGACACCTTTTTTTCATGGAACAACTCAAAGATGTGTTTGTTTTCCACTCAAGTCTTAACACCTCAGCTTCAGGAGGTAGTGCTGAACACCACCACAGGGGTTTGGGCTTATTTACATGAATTAATCACAGGAACAGAGTTTCTAAATTAGACAGCAATAGTCACAGAGGTTTAGTGCCTTCGATGCTCAGCTGCCTATGTCCCAAAAGCAAGGACCCTCAGATGCACACCAAGGATGAAAGAAGCTGGGAGTTGTCACACAGTTGCAGAGAATAAAGCTTCAGCCTCTTAAGTTGAAACTCTTGCACACCAGTTGTATACAATATACTTATTGTATATTATTATACTTATTTTTGACCTTCCAATTTAAAGGGAGAAAGCAAAACAGGCCGAATTAATCCCTTCTGTGGAGTCAATCGACATCACTGGAGTTACCCTCAGAATAAGTTTGCTACCTTTGTCTGAGACCTGGTAACACATTTCAAAAAAGTATTACTGCTTGGGATGTCACATAGGTGTATAAATGATATTATAGTATATTTATCAATACATTCAGCCCTCTCAATTACAGGGAATTATGTTTCTAGCCTTTTAATAAGAAAATAGGCTTCGCTATGCAGTTGTTAATTTGCTTTAAAAAAAATCCCACGTTTGTTGAGTTTTATACAGAGCATCCTGGTAGCTAATAATAAAATCTTGTGTTCTATTTTTAACGAGTGCAAGCCAACCAACTTTAACAGGCTCCTAAGTTTCGCGGCAGTTCCGCAAGGCCTCTGCTAACATTTTCGTGATTGGCGACGGATAAAAATGCTTTTTATGTTTAGCCAGGTGTTGTCTGGCGCCTGCCCCGGCTGGGCAGCCAAGGTGCTCCCGGCAGGCGGAACAGGTAGAAAGCCTTAAGGCATTTTTCCTTCAGTCCCAAGCTCTGGTTTGCCGCGGCGGTGC
>NW_010400523.1:1932-3757 GCF_000710305.1 Buceros rhinoceros silvestris | reverse complement strand
AAAGAAAACCTTGCACGAAGAGGCAGAAGGCTATTGCAAGCGCCCGGTGCTTCATGAGTGTTTTCTCTTGCTGAGTTGTGGTGAAGGGCTCACATAGCCGAGTGAGGGAGGAAGAGTTGCCCGCAATGAGGAGCCAGCTGAGGTCTTTTACTAGGGAAAAAGAAAACCTTGCACGAAGAGGCAGAAGGCCATTGCAAGCACCCGGTGCTTCATGAGTACAGGAGCGTGGCTTTCTGTCCTGCGGGCAGCACTGGTGTGTTTTCAGGACCCACGGGAGTCAGCCGGACTGCCTGCAGAGGGAGAGCTGGCAGGAGAAGCAGGAGTCCTAGTCCACCGTGAACCACAAAGCTGTTTCTGGTCTGCGTGGGGGCCAGGCAGGAGATGCCTGCAGGAAGAGCAGCCTCTGAGATGTCTGTTCCCCTAACGAGTAGCCTCATGAGCAATACTAGTCCTTACTCAGGTGCACGTGGTCTGTCTGGGGCAGGGATGGACACACTCCATCCAGACAGGACAGCTGTGTAACGGGTGGATGGGGAAGGAGCTGCAGGACTGCAGCCTGTGGCACACCAGCTCTTGCTCTGAAGGGACCTAAAGCTTCCCTAGGTCTTTCCCTCATTAAATAAACATCAGTTGGATGGGCAATGGCAGCATTAGTCTGAATTCTTACGATTAATAAATTTTATCAAATCCTCTTCTAAAAATCTCCAGGCAGTTGGTGGTGCTACCAGACATTTTTGTTTCCAAACAAATCTGAATTCATACTGTTCAGAAAACCAGATTTACCTGCCCCCTCCCTGGAGCCGCTAAACACAGAAATCTGAAGAGCATTCTGCACGTCATCTCAGGCTCTTACACACACAGACTGTAGAGCATTTTCTTTTTTGATAAATGAACATTTCAAACATTCAAAAGCAAGCATCCATGCACGCACACAAAAAACCCCAGTCCTCATCTGGCAAGGCTCTTTTAATGTTGTACTTTTACCAAACCACAGTACATACTTCAAATAAGGCCTAACAGATTATACTCTTTATAAATTTACAAAGTTTATTCTCCTTAAAGAGCTCATATTATCTTTATCAGTCTTGTGTATTTCTGTTAAGAGTCAAGGGCCGAGGTAACCACCCCTCGAATTACTTAACGTTTTCCGTCTGCCTTGTTAGAGGCAGGAGTTTAAGGGGGAAGGAAGAAATTCACACCTCGATCTGCTTTAGAGAAACTGAAACAAACTTTTAATAGACAATAAATTCATACATCTATACTCTACTATACATAAGCACAAACCCAGAAAAGAGAAAGAGGGAAAAAACCTGAAGAAGAAACAATTTACACAACCTGTTCTTTTCAAGGTCAATTCTTGGTAGGCAGCCAGTTCTTTGGCAGGCAGCCAACAGTGACAAGGTAGGAGTGAAGCCTTCTGCGGCCAGCGCAGCGGAGAAAAGTAAAAGTAGGACCCTGGCGAGACGGAGGGGCAGGGGAAGCCCCGCGAGCACTGCAGATTATCCAGCAGGAGAGCTCTCGGCCCAAAATAACTCCTCGAGTTTCCTTAACGATTCTCCTCTGTCTTATTAAAGACAGAAGGAGTTTAGGGGAGAAGAGAAGAAATTCACACCTCGATCTGCTTTAGAGAAACTGAAACAAACTTTTAATAGACAATAAATTCATACATCTATACTCTACTATACATAAGCACAAACCCAGAAAAGAGAAAGAGGGAAAAAACCTGAAGAAGAAACAATTTACACAAACTGTTCTTTTCAAGGTCAATTCTTGGTAGGCAGCCAGTTCTTTGGCAGGCAGCCAACAGTGACAAGGGAGGAGTGAA
>NW_010400523.1:0-1226 GCF_000710305.1 Buceros rhinoceros silvestris | reverse complement strand
AACGTTTCACCTGACTCTCTTAACCAATTAAATGCGGAATTATCGTATTTGCATGGAATAATTCTATTTGTCCATTACCCAAAACAAGGAAGTTTCACCTCAAACCAGGACAATTTCAATGACTTATATGTTTATTCATGCATAACATAGCAAACGTAGCCATACTCTGCTGACCCCTTTTCCTGCTCACGAGGCTACACCCATAGCCCAGCTCTTGCTAGTTTGCTATATTGCCAAGCACAGCTAAAGAAACAGGAGCACCTCACTAAACTGTGAAACCCCCAAGAGCTTGCTGAAGAAAGTGTGTTTTGAAGCCCTCACATTGATCAATGTTACGGGTTGTGCAAGGCAGGTGTTTCTGGAGTGTTATATGGCACCGATGGCTTCAATCCATCTCTCAAAGACTGAGAAATAAGTTCCTGTTTGAGCCCAATATGTCCCTATCAGAGAACCAATAAGGGAAAAAAAAAAAAAGACACCAAGACAAAACTCAGATCCAAAACATGCAAATTATAGCTGAATCATAAAAATCAAAATCCAAGCCCATACCCCAAGTCCCCCTTGCAACAGAGACAGCTGGTTGCTTTCTAAACTGCAGAACCAGCCACTCTGTAGCTCCTAAATAGCAAGAGTTTGTTGATAATTACCATGCACAAAGTAAAGGCCACTTATAAAACATCTCCATAAAAATAGCTATTTATCTCTATATCTCTATTTATATATGTCAATAAGAAGCTTCAGACTGAGCACATCCCAAGCACTTGGTTCTGGGAGGGAATCTACTTAATCCCCATGAAATAAAGCGCTTTTAGTTAGGGTTGGCATCCACATGTAGGATTAAGTCAGTAGAGATCATTTCCAGCAGGTTCTGTTAATTAGCACTAGCAAGTGGGGTAGCAGGGTTGTTGAGGAGCTGAAGCCCTTCAGGAATATTGTGTCAAATCCTGCTGTTGTGTAAGAGGAACTCCCTGGACTCAGGCTGCTCACCACATGGTTCAGTTCACTAGGACTGATGATATTTCGTGTGACACCTACCTGGCCCACTGATGGGTCTTGATCCACTGAAGAGTGGAGCAAAAGAAAAGATGCCCCTTACCAGTGTATGAATGAGATCGACCACGCAGAACAGATTTGTTGCCAGCCAGTTCCCTGGGCTTCAAAGAGTTAATGGAAATCAAGTGATCCTCTATCTAATGTAGTTGGAGCTTCAAAATACCACACACAAT
>NW_010400522.1:5917-18908 GCF_000710305.1 Buceros rhinoceros silvestris | reverse complement strand
AAATAGTTCAGTATTATGGAAACAGTTTCAAGAGGGCTTATGTTAAAATTTGCACAGATAATGGAGCACCTTTGTATGATGGAAAAAATGGGGAAAGATAACTTCATAACTATAACTGTGATGGCTGATGGAAACTTGTAGAGCAGCTGGGCAAAACTGGGAGTCTTGTGCCTTTTCAGTTTGCGGAATACATGTTTTGCCAGTATGACAACACTTTTTTTTTAATTCCCGAGAGAGCAGATTTCCTGCAGTGCTTCAATCAGAAGAGCAACTTTTTGCTCTAATTCTGTTGGGTTTTAGTGTGTGCAATGATTTTCGAACAACTAAGTTGAAAACAAATCGAAGTATGTTTTCTGTTAAGGAGACAATAGAGAATTTAGTCACATAAGGAACTTTATATTGGACTATTTAAATAAAATATGTTTTTATTCCCCCTCAGTTGCTGGTTAGCGGCAAGATTTCTTTAAGGCTTCATACTCCTTGTTCCTGCATTGTACTCATAAGCTTCATATGAACACCATTCGGTTCCCTAAACATGACTTAAAGTGATGGTTGTGGTCCAACTTTATTTCCAAGAATATGGTACATGATTCTAGAAAAGAGCAAAGAACACATTGTGTTACGTAACAGATTTTTTTTTATAAATGTTTTCTCTACTTCTGCTGCACAATTAGGAGTGTTAAAGTAAACTTCATTGAGTCAGTGAAAGTAATTCCACCACTTGGCAGTTAGCAGTAACTATTTCACCACATAACACTATCAGAGTAAAATTTCTTAATTCTAGTGAAGGAATTAGAGACCTTGTTAACTAAAGTTCATTTTTGATTCAATCACTTCAGTTTATAAAAGCTCCTTTAAAAACGGTAAAGCCTCTGAACATTTCTCCCAAAGCAAAAGTTCCCTAATAGAATGAATTGAGAAGTCCAGGAAAGGAACAACGGTTTTAGGATGGTGCACACTGGTTTGATACTGGGCTCCCTTACACAGCATTCTGGGGTTCACCGTGTGCCACCCCACCCAACTGCAATCAAGAGTTCTTTTCAGACTTTGAGGTTAGGGACTGTACAAGATGAAGAAGAATCTTGCATATTGTTACGTATTGGTGTCTGGCATTTAAAGTCTTGTTTTCCCATTGCTGTGATTGGTTGGGAAATACGTAAAATCCAGTCTGTTGGTTTCCCTGTTGTCTACTTTTTTCAGGCAGTTCATGCAGTGTATCTTTTATTTATTTGGTGGATTAGACATTGTGGGACAAAAGGAGCTTTTTTTGATAGGAAGGACTACCTTGGGTTAGCTCTATGTACAGTCATCCAGTGAGACCTGTTCCAGAGTGCATAGGGTACCAGTAGATTACGGAGTGGGGGAATATCCTTTTTGCTGTTCTGAGCTACTATTGTCAACTGCTGTTGTACATATACTGTTATGTGTAAGGGGGTAAATATATTTATTATGTTTGTAAAATTCATTCTGTACAATTGCAGATCAAGGTTGCTCCTCTGTGATATACAGGATATTATGTTTCAAAGGCCATGCTTGGAATACGATTAGAGAACTTAGTATTTTGATGTACTAAGACCTATTTTAAGTTTAATATTTTGCCTTTGCAAAAACTTTAATTAAAGATGTTATTTAAAAATGTTTGCTACTTCATTTTCTATCTCGCATGTGCATTTGTTTAATATATGAGGCTTAATATATTACTTGAGAGTAAATATTACTCATATTACTTACGAGGCTTAATATATTACTGCATAATAACACTGAATTTGTTTTCATCACACGCAGGTAACTTCACTGTTACCTGCTTGTTGAGTTTGCCTTGCAGACATTCCATTTAACATTACCACAATGTCACAAAAAAAAAAAACCCTCTCATTTTCATCTTGAGGCCAGACTTCCATATCTTTTAAGACTTTTGTCCCTGTGGTAACTTGAGACAGATGTTGAGACGAGTTTGGTTGAATAACTTGGTGTGCCATCTGGATGTTGGTCCACAGAAATGCAAGACAATACCGAGAAGGAAAACAGTTTTTGGATGAGAGCTGGATGATCGTAAAGGTTTCAGACTTCATCAGTGGCACTGATTTGACAGAACTGGTTTCTAGTGTAAGCAGGTGACATCTTTTTAGTTTCTGGCTAAAAGCAGTATCTTGAGACAGGACTTGTGCTTTATTTTTAAACCTAAATTTTTAACTTGGAATTCTAAATATAAAGAACTCAAGCTATAGGCTATGCTACCTGTATGGGGGGTTTGGAATGTGGCGATTTTGGAAGTAATCTTTTAGCCCTAGTGGTCTAAAGGTACAGCAAACAACCCTAAGGAGTGGGGTTTTTTTCCTAATACTCACATTTGGGTTTTTTTTCTCTAATACTTGTCTTGCCCTCCCATCCTTGAACACTTGGGCAAGTCTAAAAAAAAAAAACCTACCATTTTTCCAATAAAATTTGCCTTACTTGTCGTATTGAAAAGGATTTGGAGATGATTCTGGAGATCATTGCTCTCTGAGCTTGCATATTTTGTCAGAAAAAAAAACAGCTTGGAAAAATGGCCTCCTGTTCTGTCCAAAATATTTTCAGAAGGACCCTAAAAACAGGAGGGAAAGCCGAATGCTGACAGTCTCAAACTCAAGTTAAAGCCCCCAAAAAGCTGGATTTCATCCCTTAAGGAAAGATGAGAACATTGTAATTGTGAATGTTAATTGTGCTTTCCCAGCTGTGAATGAACAAAGGATTTGAAGGGTGTTTGGGGGGCAAAATCAAGTGTATTTAAAAGTACCTGTTGTTTTTTTTCCCCTGTCAGTTTGATTTATTATTTTAATTGCCGGGGTATGAGAGGATAAGAAACTCGGGGTGTTAGCACAGCTTTCAGTACATCCCCATGTAGTTTCAGCTACGCATCATTCCTTACAGCTTGTCTTAAACTGTATCAGCTTTGGAGTTGTTTTTGTTTTAGTTTTTCTAACCTGGTCTTTTGTTTGTAAGATACTCTTGTTCCTGCTGCTTTTTGTCAGAGCAGATACTATCACTCTCTTTTCAAACTATTTTTTTTTCCACCACTGGTGTGATCATGCCAAAACCACCGTAATCTTTTCAGATGTAATGACTGTACTACAGACATACAGTCAGATGAGCTGCAGCTGAAATGCTTTTGACCATCAGCGTGGATATATAACATTCTGGAAGTTATTTTTATGACCAATTTTTTTTCCTCAGAGTGAAGGATTTCCCAGTTATTTTTGTGTGAAACGCCTGTGAAATTACATATTTTTATGTAGTATAAATGTGCATGTCCTTGCGTGGCCGGAAAGAGAGTTACCTGAAGTGATGAGGTAATAAGGAGAGAGAACTGAAAATGGTGCTTTGCATTACAAATGGTACTGAGCTCCCCATTCACGTCCATAGGTCGAAAACCCCCCTCTGAGGATGGGTGTCGGTGAGCTGGTATTTTAAAATGCCTTTTAGTGATAACTTCTTTTAAAAAATACGCGTCTAGGTGTGTTTGGTTTACACATTCTAAGTTTTGGTTTCAGTTTAAGTTCAGTCTTGTAAACAGAAAGTTACCAAAACTGACAACAGCAAGTGTTTAATTTGGAGAAGTGTATTTCAGTAACAAATCCTCTGACAATAAAAAAAAAAATAAATCTTGTAACACAAAAAATGTGTTACGTGTGGACACGTGATTCTGTCAAGGCAGAAATGCTTTCTCTTTGCTAGAGGTACCAAGTGAAGCAGAACTGCACTGCCAACAAGCCCTCTGGATGTCTGGAACGGAAGACACGTTTGAATCCCGAGGGAGTTGGGACGCTGCTTTGTAAGTGCTGGAGCTGGTAGGGTTTAAGGCTAAGGTAAAGAAAAAACACTCCTAGCTGGTGGTGGAGAAAATGATTTGTCTAGCAAAATAAGGAAGGCAGTCTGTCCTGCCAAGCCACCTGCTTTCCTGATTTTTCCGAACGCTTGTTCCCGTTTCTCCTAGGCATCCTGCTGCAAGGCCCCCGCAGGTAGGGCCCCCGTGTGTCCTGCCATGCCAGTGTCCAAGGATTTCATACAGACCTTTCCTGTCAGAGGAACATCTGGCTGATCCCGGGTGGGCTGTCCATTCAACAGGTACTGGGGAGCACAGCATTTCGAAAAGAGAATGGGTCAGGGAATTCACCCTGTGGGAATTCTGCTTGTAGGTTTTGGTGTGTCTTGGGTTTTGTTTTCAGAAAACTCAAATTTTTGCTGAATGGAAGCTCTTCTGAGCTTACCTTGTTTGAGTTTTTAACAAAGACAAAGCGTTAGTGCTGGGAGTAATATTTCTGACGTGCTATTCTTTGTAGACTGGATTTGTCTGATTGTAAGAAGTAGTTTTAAAATACTAGAGCTGCACCTAGTAAAATTCTGTATATGTGTAGAGAGTTGGCTTTATATGTGTGACGGTGATACTGATGTTAAAAATCGGTTAGCTAAAGAAGAAATCTATTCACATCACAGATGCTTCTGCATATATCATGTAAGTTGGTTTTGGAAGAGCACAGCGTGAAAATGGAGCCGTTCTTAATTTTAGAAGATCAAGTTGCTCTTAATGTTTATTCAGAATATCTTTTGGCTTTCATTTTCTGTCCTGAATTGTTGTTACATCCTTAAACAGCTGTGTAATTTTTCCCTGAGGTTGCTGTGTAAATGTTGCCATGTAACTTAAATAACTTTAGGTAATAGACGGAAGTGTAAAGGACTTCATCACACAGATCCTGGGGTTTCTTTCATAGTAGAGAAAGAGAATCTGGAAAGAAGAAACTGAGAGAGCACAGAAGATAAAAGAAGGTAGCCAGCCTTCAAAAAAAAAAAAAAAAGTGCAAATGTCAGGAGAGAAGTGTATGTAAGGAATAAACACCTACCTTTTTTTTTTTCCCCGTGGACTTTTCATGGCAAGATGCGTCTGCCAGTGAGTCAGCCACCCCTGCTAATTACCTGCTTCCCAAGTATACTTCTTGCTGCTTTATACCAACATCATTGCTGCGTTTGATTAGAAATCTGTAGCTGGCTAAAAAATAATTGATCTGTTGTTTCTACAGCCCCCTCTAGGCAGCAGCAGTAATCCACATATGATTTAGGGAGTTCTTTCACTGCAGTCAAACTGAAACCAGCATGGCACACGCAGCACAAATACGATCTTCACGCTGCTTGGTATTTCAGAGCGATTGTGCATGTGCTAGTGAGCAACAAGCCACGGAGACGACAGGTATTCGGACAGTGCCTCCGAATTTGCAGTAGAGAAGTTTTTTGTTAAAACGCATGTTACTGCTTGGATTTGATTTGTCGCAGCTTTGCCTTCACAAAAGACAGAGAGGACTGTCATTTTTCTTCACTTTTCAGGGAAAAGCCACCGTAACCCCCTCCAGGTGAACTTGCTGTAGCAGGGGGTTGAACTAGGTGATGCCCAGAGGTCTCTTCCCACTCCTACCATTCTGTGATGATGTGGTTTCAGATGAAGCTGTTCAGCTCTAAGAGAGCCAGCATGGGACTGGCAGTGACCAGTCGCAGTGTCTGCAACAAGGGAGCCTTTTCTTGGCAGCCAAGCAGGTCTTACAGTATATATGCAAGTAACACTTGAGCAATTCCAGTCACTTTGTAATGACTGTTAAGTGAGCTGGTGGATATGTGCTGGGAATGAAGCTGATGTTTGCAACAGTTTTTATTCTTTAAAAGAGCAGAAAAATAGCAAACCCAGAGGAGGCTTCTCATCACAGCTGTATGGTGAATAGCTGAGAATGAAAATGATTGTGCTCCTCCTCCCCTAACTTAGTTAGTTTCAAAAAGCTTCATGAGCTTCAACTGAACTGTTCAGATGTGCAGCACTGAGGATGTAACTTCAGATGACCACACATACAAGGCTTGATGTTGCCTTTAATCAGGACAGCACAGAAAGCTCCTTCCTGAAAAGCAGGGTAAGATTCAAGTTGATTCATATTAATCCTGCCGAAGTTAAGTTCTTGGAAGGACTAAGTTCAGGATGGCTCCAGTGAAGTCCAAGTCCTGTGCTACAGCTGATGAAACTTTTCCATGTATTGGAATATTGTCCCAATATTTTTAGGGTGAAAAATAAGGACAGGTAGTTACAAAATTTACAGTTTTCCACGGAATTGGCATCCTGTCTGAGAAACTGGTAGATGGAGGTACTGTGGCAGTTCATACCAATGTGTGTGCATGCAGGGGCGGGTGTGGGATGGGGATGGGAAGTTAGAACTGACGGCTTCTGCTAATAAAGCACTCTGTGTATTGACCTCGTAGACCCTCCATTTTTTCAGTATCACGATTTCTAGTTGCACAAAAATGAGTTTGGTCAGATGGAAGTGACTAAACAGATCAAAACTATTTTAGCTTTATGCAGATATATTACTGAATCAGTGTGAATTCTAGATTCTGCTGTCTGAATCTCTCTATGTGCATCACTAAGACATCGTAACCATCTTCTGTTCCGGGGCATGGTGATGGCCCTTCAACACCTTGTGACTTAGCCCACAAAGCCTGCATCAAAGTGCAGTATAATCTCATATGTTTTTAGAATCCTTACTGAGGAGAAGGGGAGTGCGTAATGGAAAGGCGTGATAGCCAGCTAATTTTGTGCCTCGTTCTGTCCAATTCTAACTGCAGCCCAGAGACCATCTGATGACAGAGTGGCTTTAGGGAGAGGGCGCCTGCCATCTGTTAGAAAACCAATACAGATTATGCTGTTATTACTTACCAGCCTGCCCATACAGCCTGGAAGAGAGGGTTTCGTTCGTTTTAACACGTAAAGCATAGGAGGTCTGCTCAAATCAAACTTCATTTTTTAAGGAGCTTTTTTTGGTACAGATTTTCCCAAGACTGTGCTATGAGCTTTAATAGTTGAATTGTCCAGCAAGAAAGGAAGCAGAAGTGCATTTCATTTATGTTACGGTCGTGCTGTGGTAGTGATTTGAAATTTTCCTTTTATCACGCTGCTTTTTTCAGATTCCAGGATACCACAGCAGGGTGTGCTTCCCTTACAGACTATAGCTGACCTGTTGCAAACTGTGTAATATAGAACAGAGGCCTCCTCAGTCAAAAAGCACACGTCTGTCTATAGGTGGAGAGAGAGGGACTAGCAGAGGTCAGCTACAGCCAGCTTAAGTAAACTTGCTCAGGGGAAGTGCCAAGTCCTCCTGACTAATGCTTCAGCTTTACAGTATTTCACTAGAGCATCTGAGAATGAAAAAATCTTTCATAGTGTATGTATTACTACTAAATAGAATCACAGAAGTTTATGTAGAGAAAATAATGGCATTTTCTGCCCTCCCAAATCAGGACTTTGTATTCTCCAGTCTGAAAGCTCAGAGCCATCTGAAGCCCTGAAGAGTGGTGACATTAGCTCTTCCCCTTTCTGTGCAGGGTTTTCAGAGAAGGCAGCTAGCCTCTGCCTTTTCACTTGGGCCATGGGGTCAAATCCACCGAGGTAGTGCTGTGAACAGGGGATATGCTCTTCTTCACTCAGATGGAATTTTTTATCTACGTGAGCTCTGTGGTGAGGCTTATGGAACACAGATGCAGTTGAAACTGCAGTCTGAAAGGGGGAACTGCTTGAACACAGGAAAAGTGGCTGCCATAGAACAGAGCAAAAGTTCATCTATGCCAGAATCCTGGCTGTGGTATCTGCTAATGGTGTGTGGCGAACGAAGCATACAAGGATAGGCAGGCATGTGTGATACGCTCCCCAAGTACTCCCTCCTATCTTCTGTATATTGGGATCTACCCAGAGGTACTGAGGGAGCTGGCAGAAGGGCTCACCAAGCCAATCTCCATCATTTCTCAGCAGTGCTGGCTAGCTGGGGAGGTGCCAGTCAGCTGGAGGTTAGCAAATGCGATGCCCATCTACAGAAGGGCTGGATGGAGGGTCTCAAAACAGGCTGCCCAGGGAAGTGGTGGAGTCACCTGCTGCACTGTCTGACATGGCCATTCAGGATACCCCTCTCCCAGTTAGTGGTGGGGAAAACCTCAACACCTCTGTTAAACAGTGTGTCATGTGCTTAGTCCTTTGGCTGTAGACCAGCCAAGGAGAATGATGAAGCTGAGTGCAAGAGAAATGGTATTAACTTCTTTTACAGAAAAGTATTTTAAATCCTTCAGATAAAACTTGCTGAGCCTCTTACAGTTTCAAACAAAACATTTTATTCCAATACTCTGCATTATTTCTGAAGTATTCTAAAGGAAATATGTATGAAATGCCAGAAATAATACAGCTTGCTTAGACAGATTTAAAATAGCAAGTATTATGTAAGAGTATGTGCAAAACCAAAAATGACTTGAAGGCATTGACCAGAGCAGAAAAGAAAGAGAATGCCTATAGAATAGAAACATTTACAAGAAAAAGTCTGGCAAATAAATTATTTGAACTCTCTTCCTTGGATCTTTCCAATAGCTTTTAATTTTTTTTTACCAGGTTAAATACTAGAAGGAATATGCAAGACATAAGCCAAAAATATCCAACTTTGTTCGTAATGGCAATGTCACAGAATTCTTTTAATAGACAAAAAATTTATGCAACATTGGGACCATCTTACAGTGTTGGTGAATCTAGGGTCTTGGTTCTGGTCACAGAAGCAGCCTTTATTTGTAATCAGGAATACGGAATCAGTTTGAATTGAAGTATGTATGTGGCATTTGCAGTCATGCAGCTTCCAGCCGTAGTAGCTAGCGGTTTGAAGAGCTCTACCATTACATTTTCCTGAACACTCCTAACCCGCATTGTAAAAGATCTGACTGCTGTCTGTTCAATTTAATTACAGTTCCTCAAAGACTATAATTGCATTTAAAACAGTATGGGTATTACAAAATGAACTTTAAAATACCTATCTGAAGGCAAAGCCTTCCAAACAGATGGGTGGAATCATCAATGGCAGTCTTGGCAGGAGCCCTACAGTTGTGGAGACCTACAGTCTCTACAGTTGGCTGAGAACAGGTCTGATCCTGCTGTCAAAACCAGGCACTCAGGCCACGCAGGTGTCAACAAGCAAGCTGGCACAGAGCAGCCCTGGCGTCTGTAGGAGACGCAGAGAGTGGCACTCCGGTTCATTTGATCCTGGTGCAGGGAGGAACCCAAGCACAAACCAAGCTTAATCGTCGATCTGGCCCCATCTAGCAACAGGTTTGGCAGAAGAATGGAGTGAAAAGGCTGTGGGTTGTTCGTGTATCTGAGCTTGGATTTCCTTAAGCACGCTGCGGATAGTATGTGACTAAGCTGCAGACAGGCTATGACCAACCAGAAGCTGCGTGGTTTATGTAGTTGTACTGCAGACAGTTCAGAAGCCACATAAACAGATCTCACTACAAGATGGAGAGTTGTTCTTAAAACATGTTGGAGGAGCTCGTGGTTAAGTAACTGAAGGACGTGAATTAACCTGAAGGCATGATGCACTCCCTTTGTCCAAGTGTAGATCAACACAGCAAGTGCTAAAAGGAAAGTCATTCCAGCCGTGTAACAGAGGGGTAAGTATGGGTCGCAGAAGTGCTGACAAAGTGGTTGGTTACAGGGTGTTCAAAGCAAGAAACGTGCTCAGATTAACTGGTCCTGCATTCAGGTAAAGAATGGATAACTGGGAGAAGATTTAGTACAATCTTAAGTTTCAGCCGTCAAAAAAGTACAAACATCATTAACTTGCCTGGGTAGACTGGTCTTCAAAACAAATTCAGCGAAACTGTCTCCTAAGCAGGTTTATCAAAAAGTGAGAAAATGACAGTGAGGGGATTTTCACAGCGCACAAAGACAAACGCCCTCACGTTTCTTACCTGTTATCTTATGAAGAGCTGCAGGCTTTTTGCCTCTATAAAGTCAGCATGAAAAGGTTTCACCTCACCCGACTAAACCAAGAACTGCTAACAAAAGACTAATTTCATTTTAGGTCAGGATGGCAGAGCAGAAGGAACCTGTTCCATTGTAGGCCTTGATGGAAGTTTTATTTAATTTGCTATTAGAAAGCCAGTTGAACATTTTGGCACATAGGTAGTTGGCATTTGAGAACTTCAACCTCGTTTTTTAATCTTGTTTTAATTAAAAAACTTTATGTCCTTTTTTTAGTCATACAAGTACCCCCAAGTTTTATGTTTGGTCCCCTGCTTCCTTATTTTTTTTAGATGAAGGTGTATCTCATATTTGATGAGTTTATATATACTAAGTTTCCTATTTAGATAGGGTGTTCACATCTACTTCTAGCATGATCATCGGAACAGCATCTTTTCACCTAAGAGTATGAGACAAGAGCTGCAAGTGAGTGATGTGTCTAAAAGAAGACACATCTCAGAAGTACCCACTCTGAGGGTACTTTCAGACATCACAAAGAATTAGCTAGGGAAAAAGAATATGTTACCTTCTCGCTGGATTCACTGCACAACCACCTCGTGACCAGATTTTGGCTCTGATACGTTGAGATGTTACAGCTCGGTTTGCTTGTGCTCTTCCATGAGAATTTGGTTCTGCGTTGTCACGGCAGGAAGGTAATCGTTGACTGGGTCTTGAATGCTTGTAAGAGCCTGACCTACCCCTCGACTGACTCTCTGCCCGTAAGAGGCACTGCTGTTCTTGGCTGAGATTGTCTGACCTCTGTAGACTTGAGCCTGATGCTCACATATGCCAAACTTGCTTAACAGAATAAACACATCTCTTCGGAAGGCTTTGGTGAAGATGGCATAAAGAAAGGGGTTGGCACAAGAATTGAGTGGGTAGAACAGTACCAGCAAAATCTTGGAATTGGAGACAGTTATCAATGGTTTGTTCATAATGGCAGATAAAGCATGGAAGGAGATGGGAGCCATGCACAGAAAGTCAGTGAAAATCAACACAGCCATCCGCTTGGCAATTTTGGTGTCTTTGTCCCCTGACTTATACTGGGGGTTTCGCACAGTTACGTAGATTTTTATGTAGCAGGCACAAATGATGACGAAAGCGATGATGTTACATATTAAAACAAAGACAACATAGGCTTCAGCCACCGGTGTTTCAGTGTCCATAGGCAAGCAGATGCTGACTTTGCTATAGCTGCTGACACCAACCAGTGGCAGAAAGGCAAGGAGAAAGCAGGAGAGCCACCCTGCCAGCATGATAACCAGAGCGTGCCGGAGGCGAAGCTTTCGATCTGGGCGCATGGCGAAAGTGATGGCATACCAGCGCTCCAGAGTGATCACAGTCAGTGTATATACAGACAGTTCACTAGCAAAGACTGTGAAAAAGCCAGCGGTGTTGCAGCCAGGTCCCGTCTGCCACTCTATGGCGTGGTTGTAGTACTCTGACCTGGTGTAGAGATCCACTGAAGCAATCAGGAGGAGGTACAACCCCATGCAAAAATCAGCAAAGGCCAAGTTACACATCAGAAAGCGTGGTACAGTCAGTTTATAATGGCTTGTGAGAAGGATGAAAAGGACAAAAATGTTACCTAGGATGGCCAGCAGGTTCACAAACCACACCACAATTCTAAGAAATCGATATCCCATAATATCCTCACAGGGATTGAACTCATCAGGCTCTGGCGTGCATATTACATCTTCATTGCCTCCACAGACCAGATAATCGTAATGACTATCAAAGGTTTGGATGTCTTCCACTTGAGGGTTCTTGAGCTCCTGGCCAAACCCAAGATTTCCTTCTCTGTGCTCTTCCAAAAAAATGTAATAATGCAAATTTTCATGAAAATTCATGAATTTGGTGTTTTTGTCATACACGGTGTCGGTGCGGTCTGTGTATTCTTCTGCATAATCTTTGTAAAAGGGATCTCTGAGATCTTTGACTGATCTTCTCTTGCGAAAGCTGTGACTGCCGCTCTGGTTACATGTCAGGTACTCCAGAATTCTGAAAGAGCAGAGGGAGAAATCGCCACTGGCGTTTGCGGTGTGACCAGAGTACAGTGAGTAAATAACGGGCAGACATCTGCAGCAAACCGCTCTGAAGGAAAATGGAGTTATAAAAATGTGATTGGCTACATTTCTGTTACTGGACTGTGTAGTGAGCAGTAAGCTTCAGCATTTCTGGGCTTTTTTAAAAAATGTATTTTCCCTTTGTTGCTATCAGTTACCCCCAGTAGTAATTTGATTCGTTCAGCATCTGTAATCCCTCTTCCTTCTTGGAAGGTAACTAGGTAACCTCCCTTCTTAGCAGGTAACAAGACTTTAATCTACCGTTTGTAACTTCTTACATAATACCCACAGTATTAGTTTACTCTTTGTTTTTGCTCACAAATCAGTTTCTCCAGAACTTGCATAGTTTTAATTTCTGTTCCTTGTGTCTCCTGTAGGTGCTTTACAGCTAACAAGCGGTGTAGTGGTTGGGAATGCTGCATCTCGTGGTGTGATGCACCTGTACTGAAAATTGTTCATGCTTTTTACCAGGAGAACACCCCCCACAATTTGGCATCACATCTTTCGATTACTGTGATCCACTATCACATAACCTTTAGCATTTCTCATTTCCAGGTATGTGGAATTCAAGATCACTTACAATTTGGGATTGCACACGGTTTAGTCTGAGAAATTTTGATCTCTACTAGTAGACGTGCAAATACTTGTTTCTTTCAGTCATTAGATTGTGCTGGGTTCTTTGCACATTCTTCCTGTCCCGGGTGTGTATCTTTCCACTCCTCTGTTTTATTTCTGTCCTCATTTTCCCAGTCCATTGTTGCTTCCTGAGGTTATTATTGAATAATTCACGTACTTATCATAGCATGTTTTCAATACGCTATACAAACACAAATTCTGTGATACTGAAGAGTGAGGCTGTCTTCCTAAATCAGGGGCTGGCCTGGGTAAGAATTCTCTAAACTTTACTGGATTTTGGATATGGATTTGCATTCTGCAGTAAAATTCTGCTGCAAATCACAGTAAGTCACCTCACCTCCCTCCCTCCAGCAGACGAGTCAGTGTGTTGCATCAGGACATCTAGTAAATGTTGGGTTTTTTCTCCTTCCCAATGATATTGTACGTGTTCTGATGGGAGGTTGGAAATCCTGCT
>NW_010400522.1:3246-5812 GCF_000710305.1 Buceros rhinoceros silvestris | reverse complement strand
GCTGAAATGGTATTTGAAGTAATCAGTCTACAAGGTTATTACAGAATCATTTATTCTGAGCTTTTCAGTTAAAAAACATGAGATATGAGGCTATAACCCCTCCAAAACTTCTTTTCCTGGGCCTTGTTACAGCACATTACCCTTTTCTTATTTTTCCCTTTGATTCTGGGCTCAATAAAAGAAGGAGCTTTTGCAAAATGTCCTACAAATTGTTATATCAAAAATTCTTTCTTCTGTCAGTTTGAAATTGTAATCCCTATTTCAAAGAATGTTCTCTATACCTAGAAAAAATGGTCACAAAAGTGTCGATAGATGTAATTTATATTAATACTAAAACATTGTCTTCACTTACGGGCTTCAAAATTGAATGTAAGTTAGTGACACTCACCCGCTGGTTTTTTTCCAGCTCTTGAAAGCACAGCAGTGACTTGGATATGATAGATCAGCTCGCAGCAGCTGAAGAAATACCTTTACAGCTGGTAATTTCTTTAAAGTCCACGTATTTTTGGCCATTAATTCCTTAAGGCTTTCCAGTCCTTTGGCTGGCAGGTTGGCAACAGCGGTTCTGGAGACATCCCTGGGTAAGGGAAGAGCAAGACAAATGTCAGAATATCCAGCGCCTGGATCAGATCTTTTTTTCAGTTGCTCACAGTAATTCAGGAGTTTTGTAGAATCCTCCAGCAAAAATGAAATCCAGAGGAGGTGAGGATTTCACACCACTTTTCCAGGATCAGATACCACTCAAATTAAAGTAGGATGTGATTTCCTCCTGTGATTTTCTCTATGTTTTAAAGCTTTTGTCTTTAATGTCTCATACTGCAGAATATGAATAATAAAGAAATATCAGGACTTTTAAAATTACACCTTTAAAGCCAACCAGATACAAATGCATATGCAAAACCAAAGTTTTAAAAAGTCTTTAAAGAAATCACATCTTCCATTGGAAGAGCTGTTTTCTTTTAGGCCTCTATTTTAGACTCATTTTCACCTATTGGGATACTCCAATAGAAAGCACAGTAATGACTAAAACAATGTTCTTCATAAACTGAAATTAAAATCTTAGACCATCCTGAAACTCTCAGACCATTTAGTGTTATCTTTGCTGCTTTCTGTTTCTCTGGTGCTGAGTCCACTGCAGCAGACAGGTTGCATAGTCTGTGGAGGAGGTGGATTTCCTTTAGAACTGCCAGGTGAATGTCACTTGGTCCTGCCAGTGTTTTCCACTGATTTTGTTGCTTTGTCCCAAAACCTTTTCTGCTGACACTTGAAGACGAGATGTTTTCTCAGAGTTATAGTCTGTAAAGATGTCATCACCATCATGGCGAACGAAGATCTGGGAAGGGCTTTTCCCACGCTCACTGCAAGCGATGAGTGCACCCTTTGGGTCTGCGCGGGGGGTTTTTTAGGTGAGGCGCAGCGTGCGCGGAACTGGCTCCACCCTTTACACCTGAGGTTCACCTGCCAGGGCCTGGCGAGCTTGGACGGTGACAGCGAAGTCCTCAGGTCGTAGGTTTGGTTAGAGTGTCCTTCTCTTAGATGATGGATGCCTTACAGGGCTAAACGAGCTCCATCTGCCCGGGTTTGGAGTCAGAGTTGTCCTTCTCCTAGGATGGTGCCCGAAGGCTAGTGAGCCCATCCTGCCCGTGGACACACTGTGTCTGACCCTTCAGCTGAGACCTGTCTGGCCTGGGAGACCCCACCGGAGGCACATGCCACCACCAGCACAGCTCTCAACCTCACAAGGGCACGCAAGCTCCTTCCCCACGGCCAGGGGGTGCCCTTGAGAGAGTCACTGCTCTACCTCTGGACATCACAGACCCAGGCACGGGGTGGCCAGGGCCTGCCAGGAATGGGAGTCCTGGAGGATCTGTAAAGATGTAAACTTGTAAAAAAGGTTCTAGTGTAGGATCTGTGTTTGAGCACTTCCGTCATGAACACCCTAATAATAAAAATGCAGAGTTTTTCTACCCATTGTTTCCCAAGACTGCTGTTCTTACCCCTTTAGAAGTCTCACCCACCCACTGGTTTCTTGCACCTCAAAGAAAATTATTCCTAATTCAATGCTCTAAACAAATCATTTCTAAATCACTTGCTTTTGCTCTGCTTCTTTTATTTTTCTTTTGATTTGCTTGTATTTGTTTTTAATTTGCCCACGCTTTGTTGGCGACTCAGCTCTCAGCTGGGCAAAGTGTGGGATTGAGAAGGGTTTTTTTCTTTACAAATCCAGTCTTGATGATGACCTGTTCAGATTCACACTCTACTTCAAGCAGCGTAGCAGCCGTCTTCAAACTAGAAAGCACAGGATGGAAAAGGTTTTAGATAATAATGACTAATCTTCCGAGCAAAGTGAATTCAAGTAGCTGGAGTCTGCCAGTACCTGTGCCTGCATTCATACAGAAGACGCATTTTCTTAAATTATTTTTGTTCCGTGTCCTTGTATGATCACTCTTGATTTTGGGCTGCTCAGAAAAAATGGGAACTGACTGTGGTGATGTCAGCCTCGTTAACTTCTAATAATGTGGACAACTCAGATGTTGTTTAAACACAACAATGTCAGCATCGCACA
>NW_010400522.1:0-3177 GCF_000710305.1 Buceros rhinoceros silvestris | reverse complement strand
TAAAACACAACAATGCCAGCAGCGCACAGAAGCGCGCCCTGCCACTACTGCTGGGCTCTGGCTGGCACCCTTAACCGCAAGAGAATGGGCCGGAGGTCTGACAGACTGGTCAGAAGGATCTGTCTCGAATTGAAAAGAGATTAGGCAGGAAACTGATAAAATGAATAATAACGAGTCACAGGGACTAGATGGTTTTTACCAAAAAGTTCTGAAGCAGCACAAGGAAGCAGCTGAACTGGTAAAAGAGGTGTGTAGGCTCCAACTCAGCGCCCGGCAGGAAAGCAGCAGATGAGCCACCAGCAAATATGATGTACCTGGGGAAAGTCAGCACGGAAGGGGCTTTGGTAAGAGTAAGTCCTGCCCTACAAACCTCTCTCAGTGTTATGGCTAAGAGTCTCCTGGGACTCCTACAAGGCCTTTAACAAATCCCTACAAAGGCCGATATGGAAACCAGGCAGCCGTGCTCCTTGTGGGAGACGTCAAGTGTCCAGGCTATGGTACAACGCCGGCAAAATTCACTTCTCGCCTCGAGCCAGAGCAGACTTCGGCGTTTAAGTAGCCATGGTCTAGAGCTCGCTCAGGTACTGGCAGCGGTCTGGCAGCGGTAGTGTAGAGCTCTACACTGTGGAGCGTAACAGCGACCAGAGTGCACTTGACCGCTTTTGGGGGCTTGTTAGCTGTTTTGTTTTTTCTTCACATACTTTCTTATAAATCCCATGTGACATTTCTGGGCTGTTGTTTACCTTACGCTCATCGTCAGATGAACGTAGGAATAAAACATAGCTTCTGATTTAAGAGGTTGTTTTCTGAACCAACTGTATATATGATACAAGGGTTAAACACATATTTAGCTGCTCAGGTTTGATTTTTTTCCCTGGTTTTACCAACTGTATATATGATACAAGGGTTAAACAGATGTTTAGCTGCTCAGGTTTGATTTTTTTTCCTGGTTTATTATTATTTATCTAATTCTTCATTGTTTTTATGATGTCAGAAGTTCAGAATTAGATATAATGGATAATAGCTTTCTTTAATAATCTTTTTCACAGCCAGAAACATGCACTTGTAGTATAAAATCAAGAAATAGAATTTAAGAGAGATAATTGGGAAGATGAGATTGGATTCATAATAGTCCCCCTGGGAATTTTTACCTAATCTTGCACAGATTTCTGAGTACTGCAATACCACCATAGTTAAACAAGCATCAAACATGTAATTGATGGGCTTAGGCTACAGCTATTATTTCTATCTACTGAAAGATTCTTTAAACCTACCAATTGGCATTGTTCGATGAGCACAATGCAGAGTGCTCCTGCTCTCAAAGACTTGCTCGTGCCCAGTGGCAGGAACAGAACAGAACCAGAACAGGTAGGATCCATTCCTAGATCGGAAAATGCTTCTTTAAAGAGCACTTCTACTTTCTAAGGATAATTAATTACTCACATGTGTCTTGTGCAACAGTTATTAATGTTTTGAATTTGGACTGTATGTTTTGCAAAAGCTGATTTGAATAATGAGACTGATGGTATTTCTGTTGAACCTGTGCTCTAGGAAGCAGCTCTTGTTGGTGTAGTCAGTAAATCAGGTCCGCTGAGTTGCCGAATCCTAGCCAAGATGTCATTGTCAGGTGCAGAGCAACGTACTGTCATTATGCCATTAAAATAGTTGTCTAAAGGGACATACATCGACACACATCTGTATGCACTGCAGTGACAAAGGAATCAGAATTATTGCATCTGTTTTCCTCTATGCAGTGGTTACTCCCCAGTTCCTCTGTAAAATAGTTGTCTAAAGGGACATACATCGACACACATCTGTATGCACTGCAGTGACAAAGGAATCAGAATTATTGCATCTGTTTTCCTCTATGCAGTGGTTACTCCCCAGTTCCTCTGCTATTGCAAACAGCTTTTTTTTTTTTTTTTGAATATACCTGACTGTTTAATACCTAGCTAAACACACAATGTAACTAGGTGGTCCAAACTCACACAGCATGCAGCAACAAACAATTCTTCATAGTTAAATCTGTCTCAGCGGTTTTCTTTAAAGCCAGAATGGAATAAAATTACCCTGTTAGGGTGGATTGAAGGTCAGTATTTCAGCCTTTAAGTTGCTGTTGCTGCTGAAATCCTGATGGGGAAAAAACCCAGTAAATGGTAGATCTGTGGGGCAGACGTTCCGTCAACCGTAAATGCTTACCTGACTTCAAGAGCGTATAAAGGGAACTCCAGAGATGATGAGTTCTGCCAGCTTGGACAAGATGGAGTCTCTTTTTTGAGCTCCATAAATGTTCTTTTTTTTTTTTTTAAATACTCCTTCCACTGTAAACAATACCATTCCTTGCCCCAGAGAAAGGAATATTTATCTGCTGGTAATCATTTTCCATAGAGTTAATTTTCAGGAGGAAACAGTATTGTAAGTAGACCTTTCTTTTTGAGGAATATCCAGTGTCCACAAACTCCCATGCCAGCTAACAACAGCTAGATCACTGATCCAAGAGGGACTCCACAAATTATTTAGTAAAATAAGCCAAGTCGTTTACAGTACCCGGGGGGACATGGAAGGGCTGTATTGGTCAGATTTCTGAGACTGTTATGCAAGTTAACAGAGCTCTGGTCTCTCTGTAATTAACTCATTAGTATTAGTCTTGATGGTACACTGTGGTATAAAGCACCAGCTGCAAGCACATTTCTCTCTCCTGTAGGAGATGTTAATGGCCATTGCTGCGACACAGCAATAAATAGTATTGTTCCACTCAATCTTCATTTATTTTGATTTCAGCCTTCTTAAGGCAGTGCATATGTGGGAGTTTCAGAAATTTACTTTGTTCGTGTTAAAATAGTTCTAGTTCCTGAAGGTCAACTAAGAGATCTGTTCAGGTGATGGATTGTTGCTGGAAGGAAGATACCTCACTTTAAGAACAAACCTTTCCGACAGCACATATGCAGAATAATTCCTGGTTACTCATGGGTAAGAGAAGTCCCTAAAGCTGCTCTTAAAATAATCTTAAAATTTAATTAAAAATTAATAATATGTTGCACCCTTCTGTGCTAGTGTTGGCTGGCAATTTCTTCACAGTAGCTAGTATGGAGATGTGTTTTGGATTTGTGATGAAAACAGCGTGTGATGAACACAGGGATGGTTTAGTTGTTGCTCAGCCGTCCTTGTATAGCGTCA
>NW_010400521.1:6833-46824 GCF_000710305.1 Buceros rhinoceros silvestris | reverse complement strand
TAAAAATATTATAATAATTAAAAATTTAATAGATTAAATGATTCAAGTATATTCCTATAAGAACATAATTTCTCAATTATGGAAAAGATCTAAAAGCAACAACGAAATTGAAACCGGTTACACCCATTCATTTATCAAGTTGTAAATAGGTGTTTAATGTGTCATCAGAAGTATAAGTATTAGGGCTTTTCCCATTTAAGATTGTCTTTAATTATAACAAAAAGGAGCAAGAAAAAATGACATGTTAATGAAGTTCTTGCATAAGTTTGAGAGAATACAGGGCTGAAAATAGCACCAAAGATCTGTGTTTAGAAAATGAAAGAAAGGCAAATCATTTGAAGTAGTCCAAGTTGCTCATAGTCAGTAGGAGTGAGGAATCTGGAAAAGTGAAAATGCTGAAAAAAAAATCTGAATGTACTACCTGTCTGTAAGGTGGAACTCATTTGTAGAGTAATACAGGTTCAAGATTAAGTCTGTTGTAACTTTGGCTTGCAAACGGGTCCCGTCTCTTGACAGGAAACGCTAGAGCATAATTTCACATTATGTTGAACACGAATACTACTGTGATAAGTTTTTCATGATGATTCAATAAATATTTATAATTTTTTGTTGTATATAGTATACTCCACATGGCAGGTTTTTTTGCCATCCATGATATGACATATTGACTTTCAGTGTATTGTTTACTCTGAAATATTTGCTTTAGGGTATTACGATTATGAAAGAAAAGCTTCTGCTTGTCAAAAATGTTGGTAAAAGCTTCTGCTTATCAGAAATACTGTTTTGGACTGAGGATGCCTTTTATGTCTATACTAAAATGCAATTATTACATGAGAAGCTCCTACTCATAAAATTTTAATCTTTTTCCAGATTCTAGATACATTCTTCTTCCAGTAGTTTTACATCATCTCCACATGCATTTACAAGAGCAGAAGGACCTTATAATGTGTGCACGTATCCTTAGCAACATATTTTGCCTAATCAAGAAGAACAGCTCAGTGAGTAGACACCATGTCACGTCCACAAGGTGTTGAACTTGTTTATATGGCTCAATGACATTTAATGACACAAACTGGACCTTGACCGAGAGAGCATTTTAAAGACTCCTCTGTGTAATGATTCTGAATAAACATGTCATTTCTCATGAGCCATTTCTTCCCATGCAAGAATATTTTAAATGTAGCACATAGTGTTCTGTGAAGCTTTTTGAGTATTGGGTTGGACAGAATTAAGTGTCCACTTACTTTCATAGGCATTTTCTGTTGTGGGCTGTTTAGTCATAGGGGACACAGGGGTGATGTAGGTGAATAGATTGGTATGAGTATTGCAAGGGGGATTGAACTTGGTTGTTAGTTGATAAAATTTGTTGCTAATTTCTGGTATTTGTTTTTGCAAATTCATCTGTGAAAGCTGCATGTGAGAGCTTAGGTTAGGAAGATGATGATAAGTTCTGACAGGCAAAGGTATGTCAGACAATTAAAAACAAACATTGCCTGTAGTTAGTGCAGTGCATACACATCAAGGCCAGCATACACAGAATCATCTGGTTGGAAGAGACCTTTAAGATCGTTAAGTCCAACTGTTCACCCTGCACTACCAGGGTCCCTAGACCCTGTCCCTTGGCACCACATCCACACATCTTTTAAACACCTCCAGGGATGGGGACTACACCACCTCACTGGGCAACCTGTTCCATTGTTTAATGACCCTTTCAGTGAAGAAAGTTTTCCTAATGCCCAACCTAAACATCCCCTGGTGCAACTTGAGGCTGTTTCCTCTAGTCCTGTCACTTGTCACATGGGAGAAGAGACCAACCCCCATCTCTCTACAACCTCCTTTCAGGTAGTTATAGAGAGCAATAAGGTCTCCCCTCAGCCTCCTCTTCTCCAGGGTAAACAATCCCAGTTCCCTCAGCTGTTCCTGTAAGACTTGTTCTCTAGACCCTTCACCACCTTCGTTGCCCTTCTCTGAACACTCTCAAGCACCTCAATGTCCTTGAAGTGAGGGGCCCAAAACTGAATGCAGCATTTGAGATGTGGCATCACCAGTGCCAAGTACAGGAGGGCAATCACTTCCCTCTTCCCGCTGGCCACACTATTGCTGATACAAACCAGGGTGTTGTTGGCCCTCTTGGCTGCCTGGGCACACTGCTGGCTCATTACATTGTAATCCATCCATTACTGAGAACCAGCTTATATGTTTCTTCATTTCGTAACACTGTCAGCAATTAAAATTGCTCCATCAGTGATTTGATATGACTGTGGCTTGCAACTTTGGCACTAACATTTTCATTGCAGCTGCTCCTGGATTAGTGTAATACCTCATCACAAGATAAAGTGAGAGATGATAAGGCATAGCTGTGGTTTTGGATTGGGAAAAAGTCTTGCGTGTCTTAACTAACGTATCTTAACTTCAGGAGATCTTTCATTTGGAGTCACCAAGCCAGGGATGTACACAGTAACAAATGGATGTCTACGTAAAACTCTCTCCAATGTTCAGGTTATACAGCTAGTAATTTCAGTAGTCTTTGCGTCTCTGAGAGTATTACCTTGGTGACTTTGATAGGATTTTTGTGGACCAGTTCAGAATGTCATTCCTTCCATGGTAAGGAAGATAATTTAGAGATTGTAAGGGAACAAGTGAATTTGCAGTCAGGCACCTTTGAAAAGTATGGTTGCTGGCCGATCTAATAGTAGTTTGTGCATGAGTCCTCACGACTGATACAGTTCCTAAATGCACTGTATACTGTCTGCATGAGTAGATAACAAATATAAAGGTTGTTTGGTACTAGACAAAGTGACAGAGATCGTGGCCATGACACTAGACTCATCTTGAGTCCAAAGAGAATTTTGGAGGTTTGTTACAAATCATATGCTTTGGGTGTGTGGGAAGGAAAAAAAAATTACTCCTACACCTCGATGTCAGCAAAGTTGAATGATCTGTTTGTCAGCTGAGTTTTGGTTTGGTTGTGTACATTTGATTATGAGGTGTTTCTTTCTGCAAGGAAATATCATCTTAAATTGTGGATGAAATCGCTCAGATTAAGATGGTATTGTCTGTTGCAGTGGAGTCAGAAAACATTGTTGAAGCAGGGAAAACATATTTCCATCTGAATTAAAGAAAAGTAACTACAGCTTGTCTTTATCAAGTGTTTTCATGCATGTAATTGAGGTATTCATGGTCTCTTTTGGTGGTGAACACTTTGGTTCCTTTGTACTGATGTTGCGTACAAGCAGTTGTAGACCTACATCATTGACTAATTTGTTTGTGCTACTTCACTGGTGGGAAGCAATGTAGCTGGTCCTTACTGCTGAAGCAGGTCTTGAAGGTTAAGCACCATCTGTTTGTTTCTGATGATAGCTTCAAAGTATGAAAACAGAATTCTGCTTTTCAGAATTTAAGTCTCTCTTGGCAATTTCCCCAGAAAATATATGGGCTTTACCTATAAAAATCTCGCCCAACAAGCTCTTGTATATAATTTACTGCTTTTTTCTAAACATTAATTGAAATTTGAGCAATGCTAATTTGATGAATGGTTACATATTGAAAATCATTTCCGTAACTGTCCTCTATATTTCAGTACTGTGTAATTAATTGAAAACTGTTAGAAAAATAAATGGAACAATATCTTAATTACAGAATAGTCCTTGTTTCTCAAGTGTAGCATTAATGGTAAAACTATAATGTGTTTCTAAAATGACACCAAGGGAAATATGCTTAAATGTTTTGTTTGTTATTTAAGGAAAAATCTGTCCTGGAAGAAATTGATGTGATTGTAAACAGCCTGCTAGATATTTTGTTAAGGACCATACTAGAAATCACCAGCCGACCACAACCATCAGGTTCTGCTATGCGCCTCCAGTTTCAAGATGTGACTGTAAGTTTCTTACAGTGAAGTATCTCCCAGTTGTCATTGGTTGGACTATTGGATTTGTAACGATATTGTCTTCATATTGTAATTCAAAGTGTTATGACTTTGTGTATAAAACAAAATTATGAGTGACAATGAATGAGGAGAGCAAAGAAAACTTTTCTTGCATTTTATTCGTTTTCAGTGGAAATAGTTTTTTTTTTTTTTGCATTAAATTTATTTATAAATTGTGACCAAAGAAATCCCCCAAGGATAAAATTTCTTTTGAGACTGTTTCAGGTCAATAATTATTTCATTACTGTCTTTCGTTGACAAATTTAGTAGCTTTCTCAAAGTTTGAATTCCTGAAAATGGAAGAGTATCAATCAATAACATTTTACTTCCTAAAATGCATATATTTTTACATCATGAAACAGCTCCAAAACTGCCTGCAGTCTGTAATGCTAACTTGTACAAATTCAAATTTATTAATTAAAAGGCATTTAGTTTTTCTCTGGGCTGAGCATTTGAGTTTAATTTCTATCACGTGAAGTAGAGCACAGAGGATGGATTTAGAAGATTAACATATGATATTTTGATCAACGTGCTATAACAACTCATGCAAATTAGAAGGTTGAAAAACAGGCGTTTACAGAATAGCATGTGATGAGTATTGACAAAACAAAATGAAGTGTTGTTTTACTTTATTTTCAGCAAGTTCCCAGTTTGCTTCTGAAGGGCAAATCAGTTCTAATACAGCAATATAACCCCTATGTGGGGTAATGGGGTAACATTTTGTGCCAAGAATATACTATGCTGTGTGCTTTACCATGTCACTATTCACTTAATTGATTACCCAATTTTTACACTGTAACAGTTTTCATTAACTAATAATAGGTGGTTGTTTCTCAAACCAGAATTTCCTCTGAGACTAAACATTTCAAAAGCATTTAATAGCTGTGGAAGAAATGTCTCATTGGATTTTTTATTTGTTTCTTTACTTTATTCCACAGAGAACAAACATGAAGTTTTTTATGGAGCTGACCAAGCTCCATAATAAGATAATACCATGCTTTACTCATTGCGACTCAGCAGGACTGTATGTCTAAAAGTTTGGTGTTTTTCCTTTAAATTTACAAATATATGCATGTATACTGTGCGGCATATCAGGCCATCAGTAGAAAATCTAAGATGAAGTAAGGCTTGTAGTATTAGACTGTTAGTGTGAAAAAGCTCTGAGCTTCTTGGTTTTATAAAATCATAGAATACCAGGTCGGAAGGAACCTCAAGGATCATCTAATCTAACCTTGCTTGGCAAAAGCAAGGTCTAGATGCAATAGCCCAGCACCTTGTGCAGCCCAATCTTTAAAGTGTCCAATGTTGGCAGAGCCAACACTTCCCAGGGGAGATTATTTCAAGCTCTGATAGTCCTTGTTGTGAAAAATTTTCCTCTTGTGCCCAATTTACTCCCCAGGAGTAAATTGTACCCGTTACTCCTTTTCCATGTGACCCCTTGTAGAAAGGGAGTCTCCATCTTCGTTATAGCCTCCCTTTAAATACTGGAACGTGGTGATATGGTCTCCCCTAAACCTTTTTTTCTCAAAGTTTAACAAACCCGGTTTTCTTGGACTACCCTCATATGTCAGGCTTCCCAGTCCTTTGGCCATCTTTGTGGCCCTTCTCTGGGCTCTCTCCAGCCTGTCCTCACCTTTTTGTATAGCAGGGAACAAAACTGAACACAGCATTCCAGATGCAGCCTGACAAGTGCTGGGTAGAGTGGGATAATGACTTCTTTATCTCTGCTGGTGATGCCCTTGTCAATACAACCCAGCATCCTGTTGGCTTTCTTTGCTGCTGCAGCACACTGTTCACTCATATTGAGTTTGTTGTCCACCTGGACCCCCAGGGCTTTTTCCAAAGAGTTGCTTTCCAGTCCAATGTGCTGCACTCCTGGATAACGTTTCCCAGGTGCAATACCTTACGCTGGTCCTTGCTGAACTTCATAAGGTTCTTGTTACCCATCTCTTTCAGGCTGTCCAGGTCTTCCTGTAAGGTGGCTCTCCCTTCCCAGCTGTCCACTTGCCCACTCAGTTTGGTATCATCAGCAAACTTCATCAGGGTACACGTGATCCCATCATCCAGATAACTTACAAAGATATTAACAGTGTTGGACCAAGTATCTATCCCTATTGGACCTCGCTTCTGGCAGGACAAGGTCGTGCCAGTTTGAAAAAGAGCTATTTAGCACCACCCTCTGGCTGTGGCTAGTCATCCAGTTCCCCACCCACTGCCCAGACCACTTGTCCAGGCGGTTACTCATCAGTTTCTCTAGGAGGAGGCTATGGGGAACTGTGTCAGAAGCCTTGGAGAAATCCAGGTAGACAAATCAGTCAATTCTTTCACACCATCAAAAAAATTAAACTCCGAAGGAGCTTCTAGGTAGCAGAGTTTTCTTTTTATGCATCAGAAAAGCCATGTCATTGTCACCACTGGCTCTCAAAGAATACTTAATGTGGAAGTGACTCATAGCACAGCATAAGGCAATTATATACATTTATGTAGAAACATCATGCAGTATGGGCTTATGGCAACACAGGGAGCCAGATTCTTGGAACTATTTGTAGAGCAAGTATGATAAATGTGAGTTCAGCAGTAGAGTCTGTTCCAGTGTGTTACCATTATTTCAAGCTGCATGTATCATAAAATATTCTTTGTGGGATGTGTCATGGCGGCACACTGGATAAGATTCCATCATATTTTTGCATTGGATGCAGTCTTCAGTCCTCCTTGTGGAAGTAGTCCCAAACTCATCTCAGTATCATCTTCTAGGCCCACATGTCATGCTTTTTCTGCAGAAAGAAACAACATAAAGAAGCAGCATAAAATCAGACAGCATTGGGCTGTGTGCCGCCATGAATGCACCAATTTCTTTAATCTCAAGAAGTTCTGGTACCTTTGTACCCCTTCAGTTCACAGTGAAGAATCTTGTTACGTGGTACCCTGCAAGACTGATGTGATGCTTTAAACTGAGCACAAAGACAACATGTCTTCAGGGTGTCAGTGTTACAGATCTTGCACTAACAAATGTTGAATTTAATGCAGTGGTGAAAGTTAAACTTCTGCTTTAGGATATCAATGAATTAGACTTGTAGATTTCCTTAAGAAAAATGTGTTTGCATGTCAAGAGTTAGCAGAAAGTGATGCAATTAAAGCAAACCTTTATTTCAGATCTTGGACATTCACTCTCTCAGAACCTAAATGAATTGCGGCTTAATTATGAGCTCCATGTATTTTACTATTTGTGCTCTTTAAATAAGATACTTCAGGATTCTAGCTAAGTGAATTGGATATACTTCTTGGCTTGACTTATGACACTAGAATTGGATCCTAAATGGCTGTTATCAAGGTCATTTGCATTCATGCATGATTTGCAAGTTAGTCTGTAGCTAAGACTAGCAGAAATCTTAAAACATACATTTTTAGGTTGAGCCTCAACAAATGCATCTGAATGTTCACTGTTATTATAAAAAGTAGCTGCCTGTATAGCTACCTACATTTGAATTAAAAGCTCAAATTTACAAGTCAGTTAACAATTAGCTAAAGCTGGTAATGCTAATCTGTCTGTCAACTATAAAAGTACAGTTTTCTATAACAGACTGTGATTTTTAATATACTACTATGAGTTGAAGTATATGTGGGAATATAGAAAGAGGGTGACTAGAGAGAACTGCTTAAAATGCTTCAAAAGGTTCATACTCAAATTTTGTCACTCAAGCTAGCAATCAGATAAGCTTACACCCTTATTTATTTTCTCTGCTTAGTTTGGCTAATTAGCCAAATCTGAGTGGTCTCAGATTTTATAACTGAAATAAAAGTCTACAAAAATTATGCCTATTTAGGTGAACCTACATTAAACTAAACCATATTGAGGCTAGATATAATTGAAAATAATAGTAATAATAGAAGGCTAAAGTCTTTTTTGTTTTAGAAAAGAACTTGATAGGGTTGGAAATAAATTTTCAGATATTTGTAGGGCAGCAGCTGTAACCTTGATAGTTATACCCAGAGCATGAAGATTAAGAGACTTTTGTAGCCTTAGGCTATTGTTTTGAGAATGCTATGTTCACTGCAAAAAACAATGGTTTTACTGGGAGGTAATTAATTTGGGGTCATTACTTCAGTGTAGAATCTTATAATGGGCAAGACAATTATTATTTTATCACCACGTTGCCAGTGAAAGTAATCACCTCACACACCACTAAGAATACAAGGTATATAATCACAACTGAATCTAATGTAAAATCGAGAACAGCTGCTCCTGTGAAAACGTATTGCTTTTTTTTAATTTTATGTACTGTTGTTAATGAAAGACAGGAAAATAATCTTCCCAAACTCTGACTTGACAAACTAATGAAAGACACCATTTTAAAGTAGTGTTATCACACCTGTCTGTTCTCCCAGTCTCATTCCCAATTCCTGGTAGACACAGGCCGGAAGTATATTCCCCATTTTTTAACAAGTTTGTAAGATTTCAGGATTGTTCTTTTTGAACACTGGGATGCAAAACAGACCTTTCACACTTTCTTGTCTTGATCCATTCTGCAGATTGATACTATCGTGCAGTGTTTCTTCCCAGTTCAAATGAGAACAAGCAGACAGGGAAAGGAGAGGGGGAGAACCTGTTCCTCCCCTAATCTCTTGGTTGTTTGCTCACTGGAGATACCTAGTAAAATTCTCTTCTCGTTCGTTCCTGAATGCCATGCTGTTTGAAGGACAGCCTGGTGACTGTGCATCTGTAGAAGCAGGGAAGAAACCACACAACAAGTTCCTCAACAGCTGCCCAGGATGTCCCTTTTCTGACATGTGGGACATGGTGGAGTGTGAATCCAGGACCTGGCACTGTGGGAGAGTGGTCTTGTCCTGCAGTTAAACTCAACCTCTAGATACGTGTGTTAATGAGAAATTCCTCTACAGGTCCAAGGAAACTGCTGATCCAAACATTTTCAAGGTTTGGTCAGTCCTATAAATGAGTTTTCTTTTTGACAAATACTGGGTTTTCTGATAGAAGAAAAATGTTTTGAAAAAATCACAGCTAACTTCATTAATTTCTTCCCTGAAATAAAACAACAGCATTCTTCCCAGAACTGTTGCAAAATGTTTTGTTTATATTTGTTTCAAAACTGAGTTGACTAAGAGGTTGTAATTTTAGCAATCTAAATAATCTGTTTAAAAACAGATGCAAGGGAAACAAATCACAACTCAAAATTTTACAGGTTTAGACCTTCTGGAACTATTTCAAATAGATTTTGTTAAGCAAGAGAGCTGCATTTGGGGAAAAACAATTCTTTAAATTCTTCTTTTTTAGGAAGGAAGTTCCTAGATAAATTAATGTATTTTCACAAAATATGGAGTCTAAGTCTAATTGTAGATTAAATTCCCTTGCATTTAAAAATTATTTTTAAGTGCTTACAATACAACAGTTTAAGCTTTAGAACAGAAAACATTATAATCTATAATATTTCTATTCTTGGCTTATCTGAACAGGGGGAATTTGTCTCCTGTTTGTTGTCACTCTTGAGGCAAATGACTGATAGACACTATCAACAGCTCCTTGATAGCTTCAATACAAAGGAAGATCTGAGGGTGAGTAACAAAATTGTCTTTCCACTTATTCAGATATCTTTTTAGTTCTCTTTTTGCTTCATCTCCCTTTAATATATTCCCGTGCTTTGATGAAACACTTCAGTATTTAAATGCGATCTGTTTTTCAGATTAGCTAACTGTTGCACGTTCTTTCTTGTGTACTCGCATCCATTCTGATAGTGGGGCTAGGATTCTGTTGCTTATATAATGACAGATGATAGAATAGGAATGGGGGAGACTCTGCTGCACATAGCCTCCAAGTCTGTTTTAAAGATGGTGTCAAACTAAAGTTAGACAATTCTGCTTGATTCTTCCTGTCAGACGGTGCGTTTTTTGTTTGGTTTATTATATTTATTTATTCATTCGTTAAATTTTATATGGTGATGCCAAACATGCAGCTTGAGAAATGTATATTCAACTAACTCCATTTTTCTTAACCGTGCTGGAAGTCCAATGGCTGGAGGACTTGTCAGACTCATAGTCTGTCTACCCAGTTTGATCATGAAAGAGAGTAGCTGCAGAGCTCTTTCAGGGCAGCTTCTACCAGTTTCATTGATGGAGTTACTGAATTCATGGAGATACAGCATTTTTAATTCCTTTTGGGAGGAGGGAATTGTATTTAAAAAAAAAAAAAACAAAACAAAGAAAGGTTAAGATTTCCTCTGTAAAGATATACACCAACACTTCCACTCTGCTAGACGCTGACAAACTTATAGTACCAAATTTGATTCACATGAAAAATCTTGGAGTAATTAATTATGCCTATTATTCAGCCAGTGATCCTTGATAGGAGAGTAATCATGTTCTAGTGTGACACTATACTTTTAGATGTTATTCTTTAATTACCGTTTGATAAACTGAAGTACTGCCGTGAAAAGTGGAGTCTAGTCACGGAGCCATTTCAGATTTTCTTAAATTCCTGATAGCTGTTTAGAGCTGTTCTGAAGAGAGCATACCATTCATGAGTGCCTTTTCTTTGTAGTGAGATGGTCATAATGTGCTTGAAAGACAGAAAATGGTGTTCAGTCGTCATCTCTATCATGAATTAAGAGTGCTACCTCAGAGTTATATAGGGTGGATGATTTTTATACTGGTTTTACAGCATCTGGTTTCACCTAGCATAGTTGCTTCTCTTAGGCAATTTTTAGTATAAGTTGTGCAACCTAGGCATTATATTTACTGAAAATATTTTCCCTTTTGTTTGAGTTCTGAGATGGTCTATATTTGTAGGTTTAGATTTTTATATTTCCTAGAGGTTTCAAACTTGATTTCAGTTTGTATCTATGAAATACAATGTTGAGTTTATTCAGACTTTCTTGCTTATAGAACATGAAAAATCTCTAGAATTAGTGCTTGAATGGTGTTTGATTTGACACATTTAAATTCCACACACACACACAACCCCTACTGTTATACAGAGAAATATGGAAAGCAGCTGTAGCCAGTGCCATCAGCTATCAAAATAGAGGTCTTGACAAACTCTGGACTCGAGTTCTTATTTCCATTCAGATGTCATCAATTCAGCATCAACTCTACCAGTGATTCGGTGGCAGTATGTTGATTATAATTAATGCAGGATTATTCTCTTCCGAATCTTAAATAATATAATGGGGTTTTTTTCCCCTTGGAAATATCACATATCACTGAAATGTGTTTAACAGAGAGCAAAAGAGAAAGATGAGAGCTAATGTGTGAGGCTGACACTGCTCTTAATCATGCAGTGATTGTGCCTGACTTGTGCTATCTAAGCTGGCTTGCCATTTACCTCTGTATTTTTCTTTCTTTGTTTGCCAAAGTGTGGAACTTCATTGGTATTTTATACTGCTTTCAGATACACTTCGTAGGAAATTACATCAATGTGAGTAAATGAAGACTCAGAATGTGTAAATATCTTTTATAAGACTTTTTTTGTCTGGGACACTTTTAGAAGCTGAACTAGTAGCCATGGTTAATCTTGTGGCTAGTATTTTCTTTGAGATTTAAGCTTCAGTGGTAACTACCACATCGGCTTCTTATATTTTTGAATCTTCTTTTTGCCCCGGGGTCAGTGCTGTCAAAGTAGATTGGATTCTTTCCTAAGCCACATTACAAGTTAAAAATCTGATACAGGGTTTGCAAGGGATTTATCTGAGTATAACCCAGGCCTTTGAATTGCAGTCTGCCATGCATTTTTGCTCTGCCTTACCTCTGTTTATAATTAACCACCTATACTGAATGATTAGACACTGAAATCATAAGGTATTTCTTCTTTCTTCTGAACTCATTTTCAAGGCAGCTATGTCAAGTGCTTGCATAAATGCGTGTTTGCACAGCATTTGAGATACTATTAAAAAAATACCCCTGCCAAACCACTTCTCCAAACAAAAATACAATCATACAAGTACTCGTGAAATGCAATGAGGGTGGTCATTCATTCTATCAAAATATACTTGCAGTTCCTTTTTTTTAACAGTCTATACCAAAATTATTAAAGGCTTTTTCCGGGTTGTTAATCACAAAATGGAGACTCTAAAGGGATGACACATACACATTTTTATGTGACATACATCTGAGAGATGCTTTAAACAAGTGGTTGTTTATGGAAATAATTCCTGTTTTGAAAAATATATTTAGTTTAAGTAATTGACATGGTGACTATTTTTACTTTAGTCAGTTCTTTAAGAGAGTCAACTTTTTTCCCCACAAAAAGGAGATAGAAAAAGCATTTTATGTTTGAAAACATACAAATGAAGTGAGAAAGAAATGACAGGGGGATTCATGGCTGACTGGTAGCACCAGAGACTATACTCCACTCACTTTTGAAACGTTGAATTTAAGGAGGCAGTAATTTTAAATGCTTCCTTTTATCTTTCAACATTATTTTAAAGCTATGCTCTTTTTGCTTACCACAAAATACCATCATCTTCTAGTAAATATATTTTATAGCAATTTATAGAACAGAGGTGCCCTTGTAGGCGGATATTTGCTGCTGCAAAAAAGCTCAGATATAATTTATGAGAAAAGTTAACAGTGAACGTTTATGAATAGGAGGGAAGGAGTGGGAAAGTGAATGAGAAAAACAGTGTATGTTAGCACAGTGCAGCTTTGACCACAGCAAGGTGGTTTTCGTTGATATGGATGGGCTTTTTAATCTATTGATTAAAAGATGACAAAATAAACTGATAAGCACCTGCCAGAAGGCCTAGTTTGTGATCCATTGGCAGTGTACCCTACATAATGTGGTAAAATAGATCTACAGGGGAGATCCGATGAGAAAAACGGTGTTTCATAGGGATGGCGTAAACCTTACTAGTTCTTTGATCATTCTCTTCCAGCTAAAGGAGCCTGACCAGGGTAAGGTGGATGCTGAACTCCATCACCAAGTGCCATTTATTCCGTTGTTCTCTAACGGCCCCTTGGTCACAGGCTGAATGATGTCTGTAGGCATGGGGAATGTCTCTGGTGGAGAAACTCAGTTCTAGCTATGCAAGGACATCTGCTCACTGGGGGAATTCTGAAGGGATGAGTGCTGAGGCAGAGGTGTAGCTCTAAAACAAGTATTACGGTGACTTCTGATGTAAATTGAGGAAGCAGCGAAGGAAAGAAGATCTGGGAAAGGAGTTGGCCACAAGATGCATGAGTTGTCTGGGCACTGTCAAACCATTCGCTTTCTTATGAACACCTTGGCACTCTGTAAAAAAGATCTAGGATGCTCTGCAAAGCCTTGATACCAAGTAGCTTGATAGCTGTGGTGTGAACCAAAGCAATGGATGATCAAGTTCTTAGCTTCAAAGTGGACTGTTCATCCGAACTAAACTGCTGTATAGATGCACCCTGAGGGATCCAGTGAAGAGTCTGACCTGCTTTACAGAGGATTTTGCATGCATACTGGCAAATGTGAAAGAAATTCCAAGGCAGTTTTTGATTAAATTATGTTTTTCAGTCTTTCAGAAGGCCACGCTTCTCACTTAATCACAGTTTGATAATTTCATCAAGCAAATATTTCTGCTAGAGGAAACTGAACTGTGACATTTTGATGTTATGTAAGTGGTGTAAGATAGTACTAGAGCTTATGAGGACTGGGTAAGAATATTAAAGGATGGTATTTAGAGTATGTAAAAGAAGAAAATTGTTCCCTTGCTGTCTCTTGTGAGACATTAATTGTATCTGTACCCAACCAACCAAATGTTAGTTCGCTTATACTGCTGGCAAAAACATTTTTTAAATGTTAAAATCTGTTACTAAATCATTTAAGATGTGTTCAGCAGAGCAGATAAAACTATGAAAGACAATAGTTTAGTGCGAAGGAAACAGCTCAAAATACAGTTACAAAATCGATTTTCCATGAATGGTACTTCATAGTAACATCTTCTAATGTTTGGATCATGAAACAAAAATTGTGAAAAAAAAATTATGAAACAAAAAGGAGCAATTACCTCATGCAAAATGCCAGGCATTGTAATGCTGATCAAAACATTTTATGGAATTGCTACATGGAGGTGGGTCCTTTGGGGGTGAACACTGGCATTGAATATCAATGAGCAGTGCTGACACATGAAGGATACCAGCACATGACTGTCAAAGTATCAGACCAGGCATTTTACCCTTTGGTTGTTTTCATGTTTATAATGGATTCCTAGGGAAATGTATTACCAAATATACAAAAAGTGAGTCATAAAAAATAAAAGTCAGATACAGTTTAATTCTATTAATAGAAGCTTAATAGCTGTATCTTGAAAATCTTACAACTGACTAGTTTTTCTAGGTTTTTATGAGTTATCTGTTTCAGTTATATTTCAGCTGTGAATTATACTGCATTTTGTTTATGTTTTTAACATGTACTGTAACAAAGACATCTTCAGTCTTAGGCTTTTCAAATCCATATTTTGTATCTAATACCACTTATCACTAAACTGATAACACAGTTTTCTATTTTTTCTGTTAAAATTACAAGTAGTTTGGTGTTACTGATTCACGATTTAATGCCAGTGTCTACATTGGCTTTTTTTTAGAGTTTGCTTGGAATAAAAGGCTTATTCTGGTTTTAGCCTAGTTACTTAAAGAAATGAAGTATATATGACTTATTGATGACTTTTGAACAAGCTGATGATTTGTAGCAAGCTTTGGCAGTGGCCCCTGGGTCTCAAAGGCACTAAATTCACACCTCACACAGCTCTTGCCTTTTAAGTCCTTCAACCGTTGCTTGGTTTCCCAACAGCAGCCATTTGGTCTCTTCAGATCAGCAGGCTGTCACTTGGCTCCCTAACAGCAGCAACATGTATTGTGTCTTGACAACAGATGGGATAAAAACGGGATATGGGAGAATTTGGGACATTGTTGTGAGGTGACATACAGAAGCGTTCGAGACTGATGTATTGTGGAGTTATGGCACAGAGCTGCAGGAATTACAGCACAGGGAATGGAGGTAACCCCTAAAGAAAAAAGGAGCAAGTAGAAGTACTGAAATGTACCTACAAATTTTAAAGGCATAGGAAAGCAGTCTGGAATAAACATGTTGCTTGTAGAGCTACTTACTTATCTGTAAAGCTGGTCACCTGTATTCAAACACTATGTTATCTGCAATGAGTATCTAATACAGAGAAATTTTTGGCATCTTGCTCAGAAAACAGGTTGTTTCTTTTATGTAATCCTCTGGTGGGTGGGTGCAGGGATCTCAGCTGCCTTTACCAGTGCTTGCATTCATTCCCCCTTTACAGTGATTCTCTAATGAAAGACATCTGTTGTGCAATGCCCATCATCTACACTTCAGTAAATGCACTCGAATATATTTTGGTGTTCAAAATTATTTGGTATCCTTTGCTTGTATCTTCATCTCATCTGGGTTTCAGGCTAACTCTCTAAAAGTGATGTGGGCAGAATCAACAGAAAACACGTCAAGGTCAGGTGCCCCACTGATTCTGTTAGGCATGTTATATGACTTATCTCATGCTCTTCGTGGTGTCAAAAGCTCCATTTGCTTACTGAAAAATACTGGCAGTACTATACACAATCACATAGAAATATTACCCTTGTTGGTAGTTTTATTTGTGAAAAGAAAATCTGAGAGGCATAGCTTAATTTAGTTATTTATTAGTGAATTACATGACATAGGAGATGGTAATGCTAACAGCTCTTAAGCAGTGCTTTCTACATTCAAAGCAGCTCACGTGTTCACTGTTTTTATATATTCATCAAATGAGGCAGAGTGGTTAAGTGACCTGCATACAGACAGACAGCTGCAATAACAGTTCAGGGGCCTGGGCATCACTATTGAATTCACTGCTTTGAAAACCCAGTGATAAAACTGTCCTTACACTCTCCCACCAAATAATGCCACTTTTAGCATAAATCCTGAAAGTGATGAAAACCTGGCATGATTAAGGAGATATTCAGAACTCTGTAGTGTTTGTAAAGTGCGTTTTTGATTTGCAAATTATTCTTGGGATCACATTTGTGGAAGTGTAGGGGTGGAAACCAAATGCATCTTTGACATTTCTCTTATGCATTGCTGTCAATCAAAGAGCACATTAAATTATTTTCCTCTTTTTAAGAAAAAAGTATTAAATCACTGTTTGAAGCTCTATTGGGGAATAAAGAAATAAAAAATATTGAGAGGTATATCTATGTTGAAAATAAATGCAGTTTTGCTATTTCTATAATGATCTTTTTCTCTCTGATTAAAATATTTTTAAAGCTTACTGCTCTGTTTAAAGCAGCAAAGACATGACTGCTTCTTTTTTTCTCAAAGGATTTTCTGCTGCAAATTTTCACTGTATTTCGGATACTAATACGACCAGAGATGTTTCCGAAAGATTGGACAGTGATGCGTTTGGTTGCAAACAAGTAAGGCATTTTAAATGTTAATAATAAATACGGGTGGTATGCAGAGATCATGATATAAATAAAACAAAGATATATGATATATGTAACAAAAATGCAAAATATCTGTTATAATGGTGGCTGCACTTTTTCATTTTTGGATTTAAGATTTAAAATCTCTGGACTTATTTTCCATGACAAAGTCATAACATAATGTATACCTTTTTCTCTCCTCAATTACGGTAAGCACATATAACTGGAAATTCAGAAAAGCTTGTACAGAACGAAGATGCTAAGCATCAACAGCTTTGTTTTCCAAGTCGCAAATGACAAGTCTCAACAGAATTTCATTTCAAATCTGTTTGTTGAAATGCTGAGTTGGTAAATATCTCTATTTGCTCTCAAGAAGAAATTATCTGCTGTAATACCATTAACGAAGATTTTGCACGTTTCTTAATTCAGTGCTTGTCAGAAAAATCACAAATTAAAAATCACAAATCAGGAAATGAGGTACAGGGCAGGCAACAGCAACTGGGCTCTAAGCGTGAGATACTTTGAGATGTAACCTGCTTTGAGCTCTTTCTTTGCTCAGGCTGTTTTTTTTATAGAAACAGGTTCCCAGTGTTTCTGAGAAGTCATTACAAGAGTTCTACAATATTGGATTTTATTTCACCTATATCAGCAGCTACGCTCTTTTGTAGGCTTGGCTTTTGATTAGATAAGCCAGGTGAACAGTCCACACAATTACACAAACACCAACGTCAGCAGAGGTTGGGGGCGGGGGGGGGTGTATTGGGCAGACCTAGGATTCCAGAATTTACAATTGACTTAAACTTCCATGGTACATGTTGCAGTGCCTGATGGAAATTAGTTTTCAGTCTGCATCGTGCCTGCCGGCTCCAAGGAGAATTTAAATTCACGGTGCTGTACAGAATACTAGTAACAGTATTATTGTTACAATTTTATTTGGCTAAACTTGTGTTCATGATACACATCTGTTATGTGTGTGTCTATCTATGCAAGCACTATATTGTTCAAACTTTTGTCATGACTTCAACAAAATAACATTTTTTTAGTACCTCATTTAGTGTTATTAATCTGGCCAAGATTGAATTCCGGCACAAAGAAATTGTTAATAATGAAAGAATTAATATGATAATTTGTTTCTGTGTGTGATATTAAAGAAGATCCGGCAGATACCAGCCTGCATCTGGTAATCACGCTTAAGAAATAAATTGAGAAACACAGGAAAGCAGGAAAAAACATAGGAACTTTTACACTAAATATATAATCTAAGAAATTGTTATACATTCCAGAAACAGCTGGCTTGGCAGATGGCTTTGCAACGGCTGATATCTACAGCACTAAGATTTAGGAACGACCTTGGCACATGTTTCTCGATCTGGTGGTGTTCAGATATGTTTGAGATGATGATACTAAGTTCTGCAAAAGGAATATTGACTTGCACCAGTATTTTAGTTAGCTTCACACATCTCCTTTTATTAATCCGTGTTGTGTTGTTTCTGACCATCTAGGGAGGTGATTCTGTGTCCAGTTCTGTCAGGCAAAGAAGATAGGCAGAAGCTGTCAGTAACTGCTGGTGGGAATTGGCCATGATAAGATAATCAGATGAGCTAACTGAACCTGATAACACAACTGCAGAAGCATCACTGCCAGCAAATGGGATATAAACTCTTCTTTACTTATTTGGTATTCAATAATTGTTTTGCTAGGCATTCCTTCCTTTATGGAGGAAACGCTCGTTTGCTGTGAAACAGGGGGCTGGCCAGGTATACTTAAAAGTGTGGTGTGAACTGAAGACTCATCGTTCCTATGCTGTATATCTATGGCTTGCTTTTTGTCCCTTTTTGAGGCAGCAGAAAGGAAAATCCGCTTCTGATCTCTCCTCAGCTGCTGCATTCGTGTCTAAAAGGAAGAACTAGAAGGTCTAGCCCATCTTTTTAAGAGCATAATCACGTAATCCTTTAACGGTATGGATCTTTCCTAACTCCTGCTTCCCAGGAATAAAATGATTTGTCATGTTTCCTGTGTCAGATGGTCACCTTCTCAGCTGTCTGGCCTCCAGCCTGAGAAACGGTAGCTAATCTGAAGGCAGTGTGTGTCTTGGGAGCTTCACACATCACTGCAGTCACATCACCAGCAGCACTGTCTTTCCTCTCCTCTATCCCTACAGTGATATCAAACTTCAAACTGTCTGATATTTACAGAAGAGAGATTTAGCCTGTCTAAGCCTAGGGAAGAAATGAGTCCTAGGAAGCATATAATGAGGTAATAAGCTTTTCCTGAGGGGAAAAGAAAAAAAAAAAGAATTCATTTTCTCCCTTATTTATATAGGCAGAACTTCAACTACTTGAAAGATTTTTAGGTCTTAAAATGCCATAATTCTTCTAGTATATAATATTTATATATAAAAATATTGCTGCCCCCTGGCTTCTAGATTTTTTTTCTTTCTTGTTGCAATATTTTCAGTAATTACATAGCATCTGATGCTTGGATGCTGTCTGGGATAAAAAAAAACCCAGAAGATACTGTGAGCTCCAGAAAACAAATCTGTAACACTCCAGAAATTGAGATACTTCACGATGACACATGCATTATCTATAATTCTGAATGTCTGAATGCCCAGCATAAAAAAGTATCGATGGCTAGCAATATAGAATTACCAAGTGACTTCCAAAATTTGAGAAATAAGGTGACATTTAAAAAGGCAGAGTTAGGCAGGGAGCACTAAAGCAGGGAGATAGATCTTTTTTTCAATTGTGTTCTGTGATGGAAGAAGAACAACATGCAAAATAATTCTAAATGTTTATTAGCTTTTAGCAGTCAAGCAATGAGACAAAAATTAACTTTGTTTAAAAGTGCATAACCACGTAATGCCTATAGTGAGCTAATCAGCTTACATTCAGCAAAGCAAAATAACTACTTATGGTTATCTCATAGTTCTAACATGGAACTTTCTACTGAGTATCAAAATATGGTTTTATATGTACAATGGAAAATATAATTCTGATTTCTTTTATTATAAGGCTAGACTTAATTTCTGCATCAGCTAGGCAGTAATCTAGCTTGCTGGCCCTCTAAGCAAAGCTTCTATTTGTAACTTCAAATGAACACCACATATATAGGAGAATGTCTGAATCAGTTGCCTAGCGCCAGAGTGGAATCCAAAATTCTATAATATAATATGCCAGACTAAAATGGAAGCTTCTGGATAACACCTTTGTATGTCTCTCTCAACTGGCAATCATTGTGTAGTGGTCACTTGCTTAAGTTACCCTAAGATTAGGAAGAGACTCACTTATCTAATGCTTTAATCGACTGGCGTCTTTTGAGAGCATTTAACGGACTCAGCTGAACTCCAAGTATGTCATTAACAATTAACGTATGTCATTAACAGCTGAGGAGGCTGTTGGAGAGCAAAGTGAGTTTCTGTTACTTGCTGAGCAAAGGTTCAATATTTATAACATACGCCTATGTACTTTTGAACAATGAACTGATTTTCCACTGCTCTTGGTGTGCAAGAAACTTCACTGTCCTATTAACTATGTACAACCTTTCAGCATTTTGCTGAATGACAGAGATGCTAGATCATCCAATTCTTGATTTGAATTCAATAAGCATACAAAATGGATGTATGAATATTATGATTTATAGTAAACTAATTGATCTGTAAAGTAAGATTTACTATAGTGTGTTGCTTATACTAAAGTTCCAAATGTATCTGCTGACAGTTGGACATAGGAACTCTAAGCAAACAGAGAATCCTTTTGGTTACCTAATTCACTAATGACTGAAGACATTATTTTTTAAAAAGTAACTCAGATGAGATGCACAGTAAAGGAGGATGTTGAATTAACATTAGTTTCATCATTATGGCTGCTTTGAAGAATCCTGTTAGCTCCCATGGTGTGGGAGTCTGAGACTCCTACAATGAACAAAAATTCTTGCTTTTATGTAATACACAGTGTTGCTAACAACATTCTGGCTTTATGTAATACAAAATGTTGCTAACATCTTAACCTGACATTCACTCTGTCACAAAATACGTACATATACATATGCATGTGTTAATAAGTTTGTAGACATATAGTAATACATGTATAGACATATATGTGACTTCAGGTTTATTTAATTTATTGAAATATGAAAGAAACTTTTTATGTTCAAAGACTCGGGAAGATTTCACTCTAAAATAGCAAAGGATGAAATGAGAAGCTAAATGTTATATATTTGTCCCACATCAGAATGGAAAAAAAGAAAGCTTTCATCTTCTAGCATTGGCTCGCCAGGCAAAAAACAGGTTTCAAGTTGTTGCCAGGAAACCAGCTGTTGAGCTTCTGGGGGCTTCTTTGGATTTTTCAAACAGGTTATTGCAGAAGAATTTGCCGCTTCATCAACAACGGCTTGTCTGGACCTTGGGTTAGCATTGTGTGTATGAGCCTAGAATAATTTTGTAGCTAAAAGCAGAGGTTTTTCTCCTGTATATTAATCAGTGATTCTGAACAAATTTGTTGCAGGTGGTAAGAGGAAGAAAAGCAGATCTTGTCAGAAACTCAGTGTTTTCTAGTTTGATACTCAAGTGGATTTCAAATAAATGTTTTTGTTTTGAAATTGTTGGCTGAGAAATAACTTGGAATGTGTGCATTGTACCAGATCCAGCAGCTGTCCATCTGTCCTCTGGCTGCTGTCTCTGCTTTGTGTATTTTAACTTCTTTTTTTAATAGAACTTACATTAATTGTAAGAATAAAATAATATAAAATAAAGAGGAAAAACAACCCCCAGCCTTAGCCATATTGTTTGTCCTATCTGATTTTAGTTTGTTGTAGATTCAGAGTAACAGATTGTGCATCAAACCAATGGCTTCATCTTTCTATGTTCAGGCTGACGTTTTGAGGCTTTTTATCTACAACATAGACACATTCACTCTACAGACCCTCATTTTATCAACTAATCCATTCCGTATCTTTGGCTTACCGAATAAATCAAACCTGAGCTATGTTGCCTATAGCAAGAAATACCTGCATTGCAATTATTTTGTTATCTCAGGCAAATACTGGAAAAAAAATTTTGAAAATTGCATTTAAGATTTCTAATCAACTTCTCATAAGAATTGAAGCAGATCTTTCTCTTCAGCTTCACCTGGCATGGAAGGAATGTGCAAGAAAGGGATTGTCTCAGACACAAATAGAACTATGTGATTGTTCTGGTTTCAGCTGAGATAATTTTCTTTCTAGTAGCTGGTTCAGTGCTGTGGTTTGGATTTAGTATGCGAATAATGTTGATAACACACTGATCTTTTAGCTGTTGTGAAGTAGCACTTTAGGCTAAGCCAAGGACTTTTCAGTTTCCTGTGCTCTGCCAGTACAAGAAGCTGGGGGGGAGCATGGCCAGGACTGCTGGCTCGAACTAGTCAGAGGGAAATTCTATACCATGAGATGTCATGCTCAGTATATAAACTGGGGGGGTAGTTGGCCAGGAGGGGCAGATCACTGCTGGGAAACTGGCTGGGTCAGTGGGAGATAAGCAATTGCATTGTGCATCACTTGCCTTTCTTGGTTTTTGTTTTTTTGTTTTTTTCTCTCTGTTATCTTCCTTTTCATTCCTATTATTATTGTATTTTATTTCAATTATTAAACTGTTCTTATGTAAACCCATGAAGCTGACGGATTTTTTTTATTCTCCTCCCCATCCTGCTGGGGTGGAGGGGGGAAGGAGTTAGCAAGTGGCTGAGTGGTGCTTAATTGCCGCCTGGGGTTAAACTACAAGAGTAATGTAAACTTGACAGTATGGTTACAGTTTTTGAGATCTTGCGGGATATTCTTTTGTATACATTTTTTCAAGGTTTTATTACTTCGGACTTAGGTTGAAATTTTACATAGCAGTAGTTCTGATGATCTGACCTCTTCTATCCGAACATCTTCCTGAATTATGCAAACTATTTCCATTTTGTGAAACATATGGGCTGTAGATTAAATTGTACACAATAACAAGAATGACTCTTTTCTTATCCAGCCTTGATACTTAGCTTTGCTTATGTTACAGATTCTAAATGTTTTGCTTTGTCTTCCATGCTGCAACAGGGAGTGCAGTACTGACACTGTAACTCCTCATTGGTGGAAAAGTGGGGTAAACTACACAGATGAGCGCTAAACATGGAACACTACTTGGATAGAAAAGCTACAAAGTACTTGCTGAGAAAATAATATGTATGAAGATGACATTTGATCAATGGAACTAGGAATAGATGAAACCTGAGGCTCAAGCAGTGTTCTAAAAACAGTCCTAGACTTGGCTGTTACAGGTGTTCAGACACATCTAACCAGAAGTATAGTTTGCAGGGACAGTTATTTTAGAAGTAGAGAAATGGAAACAAACATTTGTATTCAAAAACTAAATGATACATAGCTCTTTGTATTTATAAACTTGAAATCTGTCAAAAGTGCTGGAAGAAAAATATAATTTATCTCCTATGTGGGTTGGATTGGTTAACATGTAATTCTTTAGTGTTGTGAAGATGAAAAATATTATACCCTTTATATGTATATATTGCTGTTATTGTATTTAATTATACATATTTTATCTTGAATGCATTGCAAAATAGTAAAAAAAATAAAAGTCCAAAGCATGGAAAAGGGAGAGAAGTTTTAGCATAGTAACAGTGTACAGGTCAAGAACCATGTTCAAAGCAGTATTAGATGTATTAATAATAGATGGATGGTAATTAAATGAAATGTGTAGATATAACATTTTTCTGAGAGGTCTTTAAACAGTTAATACGTGAGTGTAGCAGCAAAAAGATCATTCTATGTTTATCTTTATTCTCCCCTGGAAGCATCCACTGACTACTTTCAAAAAAACCTTAATAGTTTATATGGATTTTTGGTTTGACTAAACATGTTGATAGACGCAAGTGCTGCAGAGGTTAACTAAAGGGTTTAATCATTGAAATGAATTATGTATAAATAATCTTTAAGGATGTTCTGTTTCTCTAGATTACCGAAGTTGGTTGCTACAGTGAACGAGGCCTGTCACTGATCTCTGATGACAACCACTGAAAGGATAGTCAACCACAGGACAGCCTGTGAAAGGATTTTGGTCATATCTAAGATAGTTTGATATAACTCAGGCAGGTGTCAACGTAGGGCGATGTATGGCTGTTTGCAACGTGCAGAATAGACATCTTTAGGAGGAGGTCTTTCTTGCAGAACTCATGCAGTTTTGCATTTATCTGTTATCATTAAAGACTCTGTTCATAGGACTGTCAATGTCGTATATTGGTAATTAATAGATACTTTATTTTATGTGCACATATTTGCAGTACCAAAAAAGCAAATTGTGTAACTCTGTGTATTAGTACTAGTAGGACAGAGTGTGTATTAAATCTGGTATCAGCATTACTTGCAGAACAAAATTTATGGTTTGTCTTTTTGATCAATTATATTCTTGTATACCAAACATCTGTTTTCAGCACACATTCTTACATCACACCTATTTTTATTATTTTGTTCTTAATGGGCATGTTTTCTGTCAATAGGTGCTGTTTAGTAGTCAGATATTTGTGTAAATTTAAAATGTAGTATTTAATGCCACCATACATGCTACATCTGTTTCTCCATTGGAAAATTGTTTGGCTTATGAGTATTAGATATGAATTTCCATTTGATGAAAACTACTGTCTTTTTCATTCTTTTCTTCCTAGTGTGATCATTACTACAGTCTTGTACCTTTCGGATGCCCTTCGTAAAAACTTCTTAAATGAAAACTTTGATTACAAGGTAGAGTAAAAGTGTCTAACATAAGACAGATGCAATAGCTGCTGCTACAGCATGCTGTGGCTTGGTTATTTGTTATTAAACTTAGCTTCAGCGTCTAAACACCTAGAACATATGCTAAATAAGCAATTTCAAGTGTTCAGATATTTTTCTTAAAGTGTTTTCTTAAATACAGAACTGTCTTAACAATCAGGACTGCTGTGGGTTTTTTTAATTTCTTCTTGGTTTTCATTTTGATATTTCAGCCTCTGTTCAGAACACTTCCAGGATTTTTGCATAGCAATTTTTTGGCTTATAGAAACTATTTTTTTTATTTCTCTGTTATTTTGGAGTTATCACAGAAAAAAAATTACTCCACTTTTGATTCCATGCAAATTTATCAAAATACATTTGCATTTCTGTAATTTCTCTCAAGACCACTTAACATGCTGCATGATTAAAATTAGAAAATTATGACACTGCATGCTGAGTGTAAAGATTTTAGTGAGTTCCTCATATAGTGAGATACGACACCTATGATAAACTGTGAATTACAGTATGATGCTTTTCAGGATTCAGATGAGAAGATCTAGGAATGTGTCTGAAAAGACTCATTCCTATGGAAACCTGAATGAACATTCTGCCCAACCAAGAGACATTAGTCCAATTGCTTCATCATAAAAAGTGCAGAATTTCTTTCCTAGAGAAGACAGCAAGCTCCTGTTGACAGAGTTGTGGATGCTTCTTTAAAAATCCAGGCTCCCGTTAGAGAAATTACCGGGAATGCAGATTTGTCTACTTGACATAACTGGACTTGAAGAAGCCTATCCTTTATGAAGTTCCACAACTTCAGAGGCTAAAACTGATAAAGGAATTGCCTGTGAACAAAGCATCTACGTTCCTTAATATTGCTCAGCAATGTTATTACTGTCCTGCAGAACTGCATTGTGTGGAATAGGGCTCCCTCTACACTTCCCCTTTCCGTGAGGCATCTCTAATTTGGCTATAATAATTAATTTTTAAATGTATTTAAAATTTATCTTTAAATCTTATAACTAGAAGATTCAGCATCTGATTCATGAAAGCATGTGCATAAAAATCTGTGTATTTGCAGCATGTTAGCAAAACCTGGCTTCGGTTTTGTCCAGTGAAGTCTGCGGCAAGTGAGACTTACAGATAATATTGCAAAGTAGGACAAGCCAGGGAACAACAATTCTGTTGTGTGATAGCTTTTGCGGTGCCAGAATTTTGGGGGGTTAGGACTCAAAGACAGAACTTAGTGTAGTCATCTATTTAAATATACCAAAAAAGTGTTTCTGAATTTAGAAGATAAGGTTTTCATATTTGGAGGGATGGAAAAAGTTATCTGTAACTCTTGAAACCTTTACATTTAAGAGATGCAGAATATATGAAATAGATGCATCTTGGCCGAACATTTTCATGTTGGTAAAAAGTATATTTGGATGCAAAGAAATTTAGTCAAGAACAGTTTGAGTAATTTATTAGTTGAGACTGAAACAAGTGATGTGATTTGAAAATTTGCATCTTGAGTGGTCATAAAATGGTGATACTGAGAAAATGAAATAACCAAATGCCATATGCTTATTGTAGATATGGGATTCCTACTTTTTTCTTGCTGTCATTTTTATAAACCAGTTATGCCTGCAACTGGAGATGTTCACACCTTCTAAGAAGAAAAAAGTTTTAGAAAAGTAAGTACTGCTGTCAGCTGCTAGAAAACTGTAATAGATCAAACACTTCCCAAAATGCAAGACATGGGAGGTTGCAAAAAGACCTACCAAAAAGGTAACAGCAACCGTATTTCCACTGACCAGAATGAGAGTTCATTCTGACCCTTGTATAGACCTTCAAAACTGATGGCAAAATGCCCAAATGCCAAAACTGGGAGCAAAACAGCCATGTGGTAGCAGTGGCAACATTAATTTCCAGTTTGTGCATTAAGATGATTCACACTGGTTCAGGAGTTTCTGCCAGACATTGCACTGGTCCGTTTGAATTAATTGTATTTCCTTAAGCTAGAGCAAAACTATTTGTTCTCAGAGAGAACTACAGAATATTACTGCAGAAAATAGCTTTTCCTTCACAGCTGTATTACCGATATATAGCATTTGGAAAGAGCTGATACTCTTGACGATGCTGCAAATATATCTGGGTTTGGGAATCTGGTTTTAGCTGGGTACAGTGGAATGAACAAAATTTGGAAGAAATCGTTGCTTTTTAAGTTGTATTTTATGGACTATAGATGAGACATTTCATTTAATGATGTCGCAGAATGGCATAGGAACTTGTTTTTCTTAGACCATCTTTCACTGTTTTGCTTTATTTTTTAATACATTGCAGATATGGTGACATGCGGGTAACAATGGGATGTGAAATCTTCAGCATGTGGCAAAATTTAGGTAAGTAATTAAACACATCATCTGTAGCTCATAAAATGAAAAACAATTATTATTTCTTCACTATTAAATACACTTGCCAGTCACAGAGGAATTGTTGATAATTAAATTCACATGAAATCTTGATTCAAGTTTCTGAAAAGCCTCATCATCTGTAGTTCCCTTCTTTGTAGTTAAACTCAGCTTTCTTAGCCTTGGTTCTGTGTCTGACCCTATCCCTATTTCTTCAAAGAGAACTGAAAGAATACCATCAGAGAGAACTAGAAAAGAAAGTACTGCTTTTTTCGGGCAGAATTATTATGCCTGGGAATATACTTATGTTCTCAATTCTAGTGCTGGTGCCAAACAGTTTAAGGAACAGATATATATCTTAATTCTGAAGCTCTCTTGAGATGCTGGATTGGCATCAAATGTTCCCCTAAGTCCTAGTTGCACTAAAATATAGAGGCATAAACAAATCGGTGACTGATGTATAAATGACACATTGGACAACACAAGAAAAATATATGCTTGGATATAAACATAGGAACATTTTTATTTTTATAAGCAATAACTGCACAAACTGAAAGTACGATGAGCCTTGGAGAAATTAAATGTTTGGGAAGAAAATCAAAAGTGAGTAGAAAGTTTGGGCACTATGTTTGTCATCTTTATATTTAATATTAATGTCTTTTTAACATTTGTTGTGTAGCATATTTTGCTTATTTTCAGTATTTAGTATCGCTTATTCTGAGGCATCCCTCTAAACTATTTGAATTTATGATGGGTATTTCTAAACTGATATATCAAGGATCCATTCCTAGGTCCCATCTCCTTCCTGCATGCTAGGGTAAGACCTTAGCGTGCATCATCTCCCCACTCTCATTGTTTTCTGCAGAATGGAAACCCAATTTGAGGGTAAGGAGGGAATCATGATCCTTTTCAATAGGGACAAGTTTTGTGGGGTACAGTATGGAGTTAATCTGGTAATGATAAATATTGTAGTCAGGATATCTTGTATAATTTGTGTAATGCTAGTCAGCATTTTACAGTTCTCTTAGCAGTAAGAGTCACCACGATTAGCCTTGATTGTTGTAGAGTATTCTTGCTTTCGTATGGATACACATCCCAGGATATCTCCAGCAAAGGAGTTCTGGTTTTCCTTTGCACATACACAAACAGAGCAGCAGGCAGGGGTGACTGCGTACTGGAATATCCAGAGGTATGCTTGATGTAAATTAATTCCCAACTTGGGAAGTCAGTGCATCGTGGTTCGTAATCCCGCTGTTCTGAAGATATCAGAAGTCTTAACTCTTGGCAAACTGAAACGGAATGGTCAGTCTTCCCTGTGTGCCAATTCTAGGTTTCCTGACAAGAACTTACTTATCTGCCAAGTAGAATATGGTGAGTTGGAAGATGTTTTAGCACTGATTTTAAAGCAAGTTGTTTTAAGTACAGCTGAATTACAGCTTCCGTTTCCTGCAGTCAAAATATGTACTTTCATTTCTGTATTCACAAAACTAAAGATAGGTAAAACTCAACATACTTACATTTTCTTGATGAGCACAAAATATCAAACAGTTAACCATCTTGTAAGCATAAGAAGGTAGAGCTTAGAAACCAAAATTCCTGTGAAAAATAAGTGAAATGCCCAGAGAGTGGTTTGTGTCTCTTTGTTGTCCTTCTGGAAGACTACCTTGGGAACTGAACTCAGAACTGCATAATAAAATATGATAAATTATGTTTGCCTTATATTGTATTATCTGCAGCTTTTCATTTTGGGGGCTTAAGAAATAGCCTATGTTGTGATGGACATGAGATTAAAAAATCTATAGATGTTTAGAGTGCTATTTTTTCAATATTTTAGATAATATTTGGATTGCTTAATATCTCACAGGATGCCCAATTCATATGTAAGCTTATGTTTATTTTCATTTTAGGGGAACACAAGCTTCACTTTATTCCAGCATTGATTGGCCCTTTCCTGGAAGTGACCTTGATCCCTCAGCCAGACCTGAGAAATGTTATGATTCCCATTTTCCATGACATGATGGACTGGGAGCAAAGGCGAAGTGGAAACTTTAAACAGGTACAGTGTGTGAAATTGTTTAACAAAATGGTAGGGATTGGAAGGTACCTCAGAAGATCATGTAGTCCAACACCCCTGCTAAAGTGATTCCTCTAGAGCAAGTTGGGCATGATCATGTCCAGGCAGGTTTTGAATGTCTCCAGAGAAGGAGACTCCAGAACTTCTCTGGGAGCCTGTTTATAAAACAAGACTGAAATTTAAGCACTGTGGAGAGTGCTAGTCCCAGCCATTGGTGGTTCAGGGAGGAGAAGATAGCCACATTATACCTATTGGAGAGGGATCACCAGGGTTTTCTGTTTTCACTTTCTGCAGGGGTAGTAAGACTCTCTAATTAATGCTATCATGTTAGTAATGTAAGACAAGGAATAAAATCCATGGCCTGCCAAAGTGTTTTCAACAAGGCTGATTCTGTTGTCGCGTTGTTTTTTTTTTTTTATCTCTGCTTTAGAGCAATACTGACTACCGATTAGATACGATTCAACTAGCTTTCCTTCTGGTTACTATGAAAAAAGATCAGGTAGTCCTTCTGAGGAATGTTCTTCTGTAAGGATCCAAGTATTCTTGCTGCTCGAAGACCTTCCTAACAGGTTAGGAAGGAGCAACCAAGCGTGCCATCTGCTCCTGCAGCTCCCACTCTGTTCTTTCAGACTGCCTCAAACCATTGCTCAGTGCCTTCCATCCTCCTGCTTCAAATGAAGGAAAGCAGAAGTATTCAAATTACTCCCAGGCAGTCATATTGCTTAGGGTGGGAGCTGTATCTGAAACACAAAACAAACTGTTAAGAACGGAGGAGTGCATGTGATGCAAGTAGGTAGGTTTTCACTATTAATATATAAGCTTATTGTGAAAAGTCACCATAGAAATGTTAATAAGGAGTGAGAAGGAAAAAAATCCACTTGTTCTTGCTTCTCTGTGTTTTCAGTTTGGGTTTAAATGTAAATTGTAATAGATTTATTCTCTAATAAATTAGCTCAACAACAGCTTGGTTTTTCCTCTAGATTTGTGGTTGCTAATGTATTACTGCTAAAAGGAGGTTTGAAACATTAACACACAGAGTAGCCTTACTGCTGTATTTTTTATAATCAATACACTTTAAAATATGCATCGGAGTCATTAGCCACCCGATATGTTCTGTAAGTTTCTTTGATAGCTAATATGTAAATCCAGCAAATTTGATTTCTAGCCAAACATACTGGCAGGTAAAGAAGGTTGGGAAAGTAAGACTGATCCTCCAAGTGTTCTGAGCTGTACAGACATTTATAAAAAATAATTTATGAAGACCTAGGTGCAGGTCAGAAAAGATAATATTTTTATTGAAGTCTAAGAAAATGGCTTGTGCTTACAGCCCTGCAGTGAGAATTCAGGCAATTTATTTGGGCTGTGTGCTTTTTGTCTGACTCCATAAATAGATAGCTGCCTTAGCAGCAGCAAATGCTACTCAGCCTGTAGTTTTAAAGTCACACTGCTCAATTTAAATTAGCTCCCTCCCTCAAAAAAAAAAAAAACCACCACCACCACCAAATAAAGAAAACCCCACAAACCTTGGGAATGATAACAGCTTCAAAGAGATAAAGTGACTTACGAGATTTACGAGTGACTGACCAATAATTCTAAGATACGCATTTAGCAAAGTCCCTTACATAAAAACAAGTCTTGTCTCAATTTTCTCTGATCTAATTAAAGGGAAAAAGAAGCTGTTTACACCACACTTATATGTTGCAGGTGGAAGCAAAACTGATTGACAAACTGGACAGCCTGATGTCGGAAGGTAAAGGTGACGAAACATACCGAGAGCTCTTCAACAGTATGTGAGTAAAATGCTTATCTTAAAATAATTCCTTGAATTTGGTTGGCTGTGTCAGATGCTAATGTCACAGTAGAGAAGTAGTGCTTAAAACAGTTGTGAATCTCTTTTTTTGTTGTTGTTGGGTTGCTTTTGTGGGTTTGTGGGGGGTTTTTTGTCTTTTTTTTATATCTGAGGAATAAAACATTTTATGGTGTTGTAAGGCATCTGTAAAGTATGCTGTACTTCTTGCATACAGCTAGAATTGGGAAAGGCTAAGTCTGTTATATCACATAGCATTCTCTTTACCTTGTCACTTGTTGATTTCTTGATTGTTGTAAACAATTCTGTTTATTCTGGTAAGATTACTTCTTGTTATTTTCTTTTATAAATTACTTGTTAAGCTTGTAGTATATTTTTATAAATTACGTATCACTGAAATCTAATAGGAAAAGCTAGTAATAATGCTGAAGTCATTAGGTTGCCTATAAGTTATCCCATTGACCAAAATAAATGATTGTCACAGAGTACAGCTACAAAATAACTAACTAAACTCTGTCTCTGTTGTTCCTTAGAACTCAATTTCACCTAAGTGGAAGATTTCACACATTTCTGGTGTGTTTAGTTAGATGTATTGTTCCTCTTAGGATTCCAAGCTGTGTATTCTTCAGCACTAGTAAACACATGATCTTTTTCTGTTTGCATGGCTTCATAATCATTCCTCCTCCTTTAAGTATTAGTTTTAGCTCTGTTGTTTTGATTTAAATAACAGCATTCAGATCTGGGTGTTTGTGAATAGCAAACACATAATAAGCTGTAATTGTATTGAGTTGAAAAAAGTAGAGTTCCTAAATATTTATCATTTACAGAAGCAAAAGTGGGTAGAGAGATTAGACAGGATATTATGGAAAAGGATGAATAATGGCAAACAACATTACAGTGTAATAAAATAATTAATGGAATTGTTCATTATCTGAGTAAAGATTATAAAAGGTAAGATGATTTCAATATTTTCGTAACACAGTATTCTAACTTAAAAATTAAATCATTAAGGGAAAAGCTCAAAATACAAAATGAAGTCTAAATGCATTCTTGTGTAAAATACATCAGGATGTCTGTCAGTGAAATAACTTAAAATTCTATAAGCAGCATATTGATATGAAATATAGTTGCTAATTTTTTTTGTGGTTTTGAGTTAGATTTAAACTGGGGGATGCTAAACAAGATACAGTGAAAAATGGTGAGAGCCTTTTATAAATCTAAATGCTGAAGATATAGTCATAGTAATTTAAATTGCAAAATGTCTCACAGCATCAGTATACTTGTTGTTTCTGTTCTGGTATAACAGAAGGTAAAACTAAATGCTTGGCGAAATTTCTGAGTAACTGCTCAAGTTCACTTCCAGCTTAAGAAAAAATATTATTTATCATTAGTTTTTAATCGGAGTTTGGTTTGACTCCAAACATTAACACCGTTCAAGAGGAGAGCTTGCAGAAAATACTAATCCAAAATGGAGAATGACAGAGTGTTCTGGGGCAACTGAGGGGAAGTTATTAAAATCAGATTAAAATCAGTTCAGGGAGCTGCGTGAAAGGGACGGTGTCAGTTAGCCTGAGATTTCTTTTTAATTATTTCTTCCATTGCTAATTTAAACTTAGCAATGTTAGAGTGTCTTGGAACAGTTCAAGAAAGCAGAATTGCTTAGGCTGAAGTGATAGAGATGTGCTATGTACTAAGGGCTGTGAAATAGTAAGGTAGTTCTGCAGTGAGCAGTGGTTTTGTAGCCTTTAATGAAAGCAAATGCTACAATACTACTTGATCTTTCTGAAGGTTTGATGTAGTCGGTTTCGATAACTGTAGCTGGGAGCCAAGGAGATGCACACATCTACTTTGGACACAATCTAGTGCAGTGGGTGTGACACTTTCAGATTTTGTCAGCTCTGTATTTTATCTGAATTGGAAAACGAATTAAAATCTCTCAACTCCCACATTAACTTTTTTCTCCCCAGAGACAAACACTGCATCTTTCTTTGAACATCTTCTGTTTCAAAGGACAAACTATAAGCATCTCTGGACATATCTAAAGTATTATATGGTTAAAATTTACTGATTATAATGGAATTAACCTTATCGAATGAAAAGACAGTGAAAGTAGGGGGAAGATGACTGCTGCCTGGTTTGAATCAGTGTCTTTCTAGGGACTTGAATGTGACCACTCACTGATTAGCTCCTGATGTCATTTGAAAAGCTGCAAAGCATGAAGTAGTGAGCATTTTGCTGTCGTCATAAACTAGATGTTGTAATTGCTACCCAGTGTAATCATGGTTTGAAATGTATCCTGCTCTACATTTATACAGTAACACTGCAGTTGCATTCCTGAGTTAATTAGCAGAGGGAAAAGAACAATTTCACTTTATTAAACAGTTGATGGTTAGAACACAATCCTCTAAAGCCAAGGGATATACTCAAGTAGCTCTTTTGTTCCGAGTTGATGGATCCTCCCAGTTTATTACTTCTGTACCTGTACGGCCTTCTGTACCAGTTTGGCCTGAGGTAAGCCGGTTCAGGTTTGGAGGTGAGGTGGCTACATACCTGGGCTGGTGAGCCTCACTGGGGGCCTGACCACGAGGATTCTCTTTGAAGAAAATGGAGCTGCCATTCAAGCTGTGCAGATATTCAGTACCGAGCTCTGCAGGTTTGTGGGTGATTTCTCTAGCCAGGAAGCTGTTATATAACAGGTGATGCCTGCCATCTCTCCCATGCTGTCTAGAGTCTTCTTAATTTCTTTCCCCAATAGCATGACTGAATTCAGCACTGCCCAGTCCGTTAGATTCTGTCTGGACTGAGTCTTTCAGAGCCTTTCTGAATCTTTTCATGGGGTTTGGGGTAGCTCCTTACTCATCTCTGAACTTTTGCAGCAAAGTTTGACTTTGACCCATCCGACTAGTGGAGGGAACCTCAGGCTATAGTGAGGTACTTGGAGAACTTTGTACTCCAAAAGAAGACATCCAGATATTTTAAGGCACCTCTAAGATTAGATGCTTGTGAGTTAGTGGTCTGAATAACTCTGTGGCTTAGGCATATAAAATCTGCTTACTACATGACTGAGCTAGCATGACCATGGTTCTGAGCCGTGGAGAACTCTGATCCTCTGGGTCCTCACTCCACTCTTTATTCTTGGGAAGCCAAGGAAAAATAAACCAAACCAAACCACAGTTGTTTAGGTGAATTTAGATGTTAGGCTGTAATAGCATGGATAGGCAGAAGCATTTTCATTGTTTCTGTGTTGTATATCCCCCTTAGTGCTTTGCAGAACATAGCAGCTTGGCTATGCTTTGGGACCTGGAAGTAAATTTAAGTTTATCTTAAAATTTCAGTTTATCTAGCTATAGCCATGAGGAACCCGAGGGATACATTTGAGTAGCTCTTTCATTCTGAGTGTTTGTTCTGTGCATTGTGGTAAAGATGTATGGTGGAGAGGGGGAGGCATGCTTCAGAAGGCAAGTCATAAAATTGTTCAACAGAAGACATTGATGTCAGTTTGAATAAGTGCTTTGAATGTATCTACATGACCCATTTGTAGAAATTGTGTATTTATGAGAATGCCAATACATTTACAAAGAACATGCATAAGTCGAATTCAAATGCAGATGAAAATCATCTGGTTTAAAAGAGTCATCAGACTTCTGCTGGTTTTCTACATGAACTATAGGTCATTATTTTGATGAATTTAAGTTGCAATGTTCCTATTTAACACAGAGTTGAAAGGCAATAGCAAGGAAATAATCAGTGCAGTAATCAGTGCTTAATAATGTAACAAGCTCTACTCTTATTTCCTGTTAGACACAAAAAACTTGTAATGAAAGGAACATAAGGGGTTTAAAAGCAAATTAAGTTGGCCTGTGTGGAAATCAGAGATGCCAGATTAGTGCTTCATATTCTTCTGGTTAAGGATGGCCTTATCTGTCTCTGCTAGCAATGACAGGTAGCCAGTCTCTGAATGTGAGGTGAAGATCGATATAAGGGTGCAGAATGAAGATCAGTGTTTCCTCCTTTCTTCCAGCAGAGCGTAGCTTTTAGGCCAAATTAGTTGCCTGAGATTGCATCTGTGACATGCCTTGGTATGTAAGGAGCTGAACAGAGCTGCATTGTATAGCTAGTGCAGTTGGCATGTAGGAGTTATTGGGCGCTGTTGTATATTTGGTGAAAATTGGGCGTAGGAGTTTTATAAGACTGAACGTGCTCAGTATAGATGAAGGTCAGTAGAGCTGACAGCTTGCCCGCTGCAGACAGAAGGTTCGGAGATGCTATAACAACTCTCTAAAAAGCTCTAAGTATATGGATGTGGCAATTTTCAGAGACTTCTAAGCAAACGATACCTGAGTGCTTTTTCAGGGAGACAACTACAATATCTTCTTGGTCATGTCATTCATCTGAGGTCCTGCACCAAAGGGTAACACTGTAGATACATAGGATAAATCTGTAGATACATATTTTCTTGTTCATTTTTGGAGAGGAAATGTGGTAAGTTCATGCCCGAATGATTAATATTTGATAAACCTAAGCAGTGAAAACTAGAGGCCTGAGACAGAAATAAGTATTAAGTATAATTTTAGTGACAGCTCCACTTACACCTCCATTTTCAAATCTCTTCAGTACAATGTGTAGTTTGCATTTACATTAGTGTAAGAACTCAACACAACAATTTAAGCTAGTGGAATTTTACATGTGCATGATAGTGTGTTCTCAGAAGGAAATGTTAAATGATCGGGAGAATCATCTGATTAAAATCCCTTCTTCATTCTTAAATTTCACGTGTACTGAAATAATAGAGAGGAGAGGAGAAAAAATTTGTGTTAAAGTTGAGTTCCTATCGAGAAGGTGTGTTAAGTTGATAAATATTATTTTCTAGGTACATTTTTAAATGCCGCATTTTCTAAAGTATCAACATGAACATAATACATAAATTTCATGTAAGAATTCTGTTAAGTCTTTGGGATATTAGTATATTCTGCAAGTTAGGTATTTGGTATATTTTAACCTGATGCAGCTAATAAAAAATCATTTGTTTTGTCAATGCTTCCTGGACTAGAATTCCACTTTTTGGTCCTTATCCTAGGTAAGACATTGTTTGCAAATTGTGCTTCTTGGGAGGGTGTTTGTAAAAGAAAATCTTAACTATCAAAAGATGTTGCTAAGGTATTAAGGTACTGGTAAAAGCAGAATGGTTGTCATAGTGACAGTTAAAAATAAACGGTGAATTTTTTCTGCCTCTTTTTTTTCAGTCTACTGAAGAAAATTGAGCGGGAAACATGGAGGGAAAGTGGCGTTTCATTAATTGCCACTGTGACTCGCCTCATGGAGAGGTTACTGGACTACAGGTGAGTGATTGTCACAATTATAAGTAGTGTTGTCATCTTTGAAATATTAAGAGGCAAATATGGTGATCTTGCGCAAACGGGGACAGCACATGGACACATTAACTGTATGTGCTCGGGATCTCTGGCAGCAGTCAACAGGAAAGTGAGACAAGCAGGCTGAAAAACAACCAACTAGCAGCTCCATGGTGGGGAGTGCCTCCCCAGTGGCATGCATGAGTTTCCTGTCAAAGGAATACAGGAACTTCTGGCAGCAGGTTAGTGACTCAAGTCTGTCTGAAGACACAGAGCTCAATACTATTCACCTGACAGCTGTTTTACAGAATATGTAAAATTCTTATCACTGTGTCAATCATGCTTAGTTGTAGTGTCAGGAGGCATAGTAAGTGTGTATACAAAGATAGGATCTTTGGATGAGGAGCTTGCATCTGGCTGTATGATAAGCACAAAGGAGAGAGAAATGAGAGACGTTATACTGTCTTTCAGGAGTGAGAGGGATTTTCGCAGTCAGTTGTAAAGCCCGTGTAGAAACTTCAGATTAGTCCTCCTTATTGTCATCAACTGTAGCACATTCTGGAGCTTAATTGTTAGGTTTTTATCCTGATCCATAGGAACATGTGATGAGACCTGGTACTCTACTTGCTATCATCACTGATAGTTTGAAAGGAAAGCTATTTCATCCATTTCATCCACAAAGAGACTGAACTCTTAATTTCTTGAAACCTGATAGTGCTATTCCTCTTCAGGGATCGGTTGGTTTACAACCTCCAGGGCTCTCAATCTTTCAAAACAATTGTGTATACTGGTAGTTGTGAGAGTGTTTGGGAGGATTGTTAACCTCATCTCATGTCAGCAAGAATGCTTTAAAGCTCCATTAAATTTCTTTTAGTGATTGCATGGTGATGTCTGTCTGTTATTTTTTCACTCCAGCGTGGTTAAGCTGACTATTTTTACTCTGTGTGATAATCAAACTCTGTTTGGTTCCATTTTAACTTTTGACTTGAGGGTTAGATCTGTTGCTTCTCCAAACAATAAATTGTGCTACTGAGGAAAATTTTTGTGAATCTTGGAACACTTCATAGAGGAGATCAGTGTAATTCTGTTTTTCCAGAGGAGGAACTCATGCTGTGATTCCATGACCACTTTAGATGTACACTCTCTCTGGTGAAAGAAAGTTCATCCCTGCTCATCCCCTCATTCTCATCACCCTATTCCTTGTGCCAACACAAGTGCTGTGCTTTGTGCTGCACTGTGGTGATCTGACTGACATGGGCTAAAACTAACCCAGCAAAAGATGCTACCTAACTTGCCACAGTGCAGGACTGGGCATGAGAGCCTGAGAGCAGAAGGGGAGTGGGACTGCCTCTTCTAGCAGCCATGCTGGCTTCTGCTGACGTGATTTGAGCACAAGGTATGAAGAAACCAGTCAGTCTCCAGCAGTCACCTAGCAAATCAATGAAAGAGCCAGAAAAAAGCATTGGCTTTCTTGACGATTGAGGATTCCATGTCCTAGAAAAGTAGTAATGAAATCCTTTACACACCTGTGTTAGCTGTTCACCCAAATGCCTTTGAGTTGCATCATTTTAGTCAGCTTGCCAAGCCAAATATTTCTGTCTTCTGAGCTGTGCTTTGCTGTGAGAGGGTAAGTCATTCCTTTTGACTTTCATTGCTTTCTGTTTTAGGGACTGCATGAAAATGGGAGAAGTGGATGGCAAAAAGATTGGCTGCACTGTTAGCCTTTTGGTTTGTATAATACTTTTTCTTGCCCTTTTTGGTTTCAGCATTTTCTAGTATACAGCCACACATTTGATAGAATTTGAATTGCTTCTTGATGCAGTTTGAGTGGAAGTTATCAGAATAATACTGCACTTAAGATTACTGATCTTTTTTCCAGGGTGAAATTATTCGGTGGGGGAGTTTAGTCTTCCTTGTCATTTTATAGTTGGGCTCTGAGAGGTCTCTGATACTGCTTTATTCAGTTTAAAGTCTCCAAGTTTAATTGGTCTTTGAGTTCATAGAAACAAACAAGCCTTTCCTGCTTCCCCAAACCTGACAGAACTTACCTGATTTCTCCCATTTCCTTTCTTCCACAATGACTCATGCAAGTTGGTTTCTTGAGACATGTAATAGGGGATATTTTCTGGAGACTACAGCCTGTCTGTTCTCTTCCCAATAGAAGAGCCAAAAATGCTGCTAGGACCTTCTCTCATCATGTCGTTATCATTACCACAAACCAACAGTGCAAATTCATAGTATGAAAAAATTTCATTTTTGTTTACAAGATGCATTTTGGTTCTATGCCAGTTTCCACTGACAAGTTTGTTGACTTTGGTTAACCTTGGAAAAGTTTCCATTTTCATGGTGAATGTTTTCAAAAGCTGTATTTTTAGCCAGGGGAAAAAACAGAATAAGCTGACTTGTAATTCTGCATTTTTGACGTCAGTGAAACAATTTGGTATCACTTCGAAGTAGCGGTTGTACTTAAGAGAATAAAGGATTTCTTCAGTAGGAAAATAGTACTCTCTAAATAGGAATGATGTTTACTAAGTAGCCATAGAGCAGATGGCTTTATATTAGAAAATCTGGTATGATCTTAATTCTGTAAAGCACCTGGATTATTTTCATCCTATAACTGAGGAGTTTTGAAATTACTAATAGCAAATCATCTAAGATTTGCACAAAAGAAAAATAAAATATTTAAAAACCACAAAACACCATAATACTTTTTAAGGGGATTTTCTGTGACTTGTATAGCTAAGGTCGGTTTTATATCCCAATAATTTTCAGGCAAATTTGCACACCAGAGAAACAACAAATGCCAAATTTTGAAAAGGAAATTTCATTTACAGGAGTAGCACACAAAGTTTAAGATATTTGCTTGCCCTTACAATGGATGAACTGGTTGTCAGCTCTTAAGATATTTCATGCAATGAGTTATCAGAGGAATGTATGATGTTAAAATTATTTGAAGTCCAGAGGAGGAACAAATATTTCATTTTTCACCACTACTTTTAAGGTATTCTGACTTCCAAAGAAAAGAGCACTAGTTGGCATAAAAAGAGAATTTTTGCATTGTTTTGCCGTAGAGGTATATGCTGTTCTTTCAGAAAACAGAATTGTCCGAGTTAACCAAATTATCAGATTAGCTGGAATCATGCCACATCATGAAATATGCAGAAGGGGTACACACCAGCAGCAATAACTTAGATGAAAGGAGAAGGCAAGATCTTTTTTCCCACTCTCCCCACCTTCTGGATCATCTGGAGTAGGTTTTACATTAGTAATTCTTGTTTGGAAAAGCTGGTTTAAGAGGTGTCTAATGAAGTTAGTTCCTTATGGATAAGCATCACCTAACTGCAATCTGAAAGTTGAGTTTCTGATAAAAGAACTCTGTCATCACAGAGCTGTACAAAAGCATTTAAAGTCTACTGAATAACCTTTGGTAACTCATTCAGGAGTTTTTCTCAGGCATGGCTGGTCCTCACTGGGAATTGATATTTAAGATTCTATTGATTTAAAGTTATATCTTCTTTTTTTTAGAAAGAGGATGTTTTCCTGTGAAGCTCTACATTGGCATATGCCTTTTAGATAGAACATATCACCATATAAGTAGAACACTTCCATGTTGCTTGATTAAATGTTGTTTTCAAGCTGTTGTCTTTTAGGAAAAGAAGTCTTTCTTAGTTAGGGAAGTCTACTTTTTATATCATGTCCCCTTTTGAAGACTACACCTGTTTTATTTTATATCGTGAAATTGTTGAAAAAATCACACACCACCTTTATTAACATGATGTATTTCCTGAGGTGTGACTGGGTTGTCTTTCTGTGGTCTGCCTTACAGATCAAACTGGACATTGTCAGAGCTGAGCTTCAAGAGCCACCAGTTGATTTGTATAGTTTAGACTTGTGACAAGTACTGGGCCTTTAGTGCTTAGGGGTAAGAGCCAAGAAGTCTAGTACTGCAGATGAGCGCTGTATTTTCTTAAGCTTTATTGCTTGCAATTCTGTATTGTAGATTATACTTTTTTGTCACATAGGTAAATATGAACATGCAAACGGATATTATTTTCATTTTCTCTCCGAAAGAGAAGCCCCTTGTGGGAGGAAGAGTCTTTGGATTATAAAGGCAGATGGTGGCCGAAAGGGGGCATGCCATTACAGACTTATTGACATGTAGTCATTCTCTCAAGTCAGCTTAAAAAATATTTTCCCAATAAAGTTATTTCAACATTTTCATAATGTTCCTCCCACCCGTCTCTTTGATAGTAACTCAATTTAGGA
>NW_010400521.1:4065-6752 GCF_000710305.1 Buceros rhinoceros silvestris | reverse complement strand
AAGAGTGGCACAGGATAAGAATACTCTGCAATAGGAGGAAAATTTTGGCCACTTGCTTAGAGTTCAAAATAGTAAGTGATTTGACTAATAGCACAGAATTTTTAATTGCTAATGAGGACCATCACTAGATTCTTCTATTTTTATTAACCAAAGCAGATTATCCTGAACATTAAGTATGGCTAGCAGGGGGACTCCCGCTGCATGTCCATATTGCGTAATTGAGTATGGCAATACATGTGAACAGTGGTCTAGGGTTGCGCTTCTCTTCCTGTAACTTTTTCATTGTTTTAGTGCTTGCAGATAAATAATGTTTTGAACTTAGAGTTTTTATGTTAAATTCCATATTTTATCCAACAGACAGCAGCTATGTGTCCAGAAATCTTTAGCCACTTCTAGAAATTTCGTCCTGGATATCACTTCAGAGTGCAACTGTGTATATTTCAATCATGCAATTCAATATTTATGCATCAGTTACCAGTTCCCAGCAACAGTTAGGTCTGAAGAAATCACATTTTTTCATTCAGGATTATGATGTTTACAATCCTGAATAGTACTTCATAAAGCTACCAAAGATCTTCTGGTATTTTGCTATGACAGAAGAAAGAGTAAGCATAGAAGGTAGTAGATTTTTTGTTAACATATGAATGTTAAGAAGTCAGAGTGCTGTCAATATTATAAGATCAACATACATCTTTCAGCAAGATGTGGAATGGCCTAAGTAATGATATATGGGTGTACTTTTTGGGATGGATTAGATTTACAAGGAAAGAACCATCAGTTTTCAGTTCTATCAGGTCCTTTCTATTAGGTTCTATGAGAATTTGGAAAAAAATAACATTGAGGAGCATGTTGACTTGGCTACTGAAACTTTACTGTTTTGTTTATGATTTCTTACCGTATTACTGCAGTTCTGTCTAACGACTGTGTTCATGTGAAACTTTCAAGTATGTGCATGTATTTTTAGAGGATTATGTTTGAAGTCTTTTGTTTGTCTGCCATTATTAACTACTTTTCATTACAAAACTCAATTTTGTTGCAGAATTTTTACAAGACTGAACTGAACAAGGAAGAGATGTATATTCGCTATATTCATAAGCTCTATGACCTGCACTTGAAAGCACAAAACTTCACAGGTAATTGAGTACAAACTAGAAAAAGACCTTTAGGACTGGTCCATGATTTGCAGTCTTTTGCAAACCTGGAAGCTGTATCCTCAATGCAGAACATAAGGGAATAGCTGAGTTTCCTTGCCCAATTAATCTATCTCAAAATACAGCTTTTTTTCAGCCCCACAACTCCACTGTTTGCTGTGCCATGTTGAATACTATTGGAGACTACTATTGATACGCACTAGCAATAAATGTGTGATATGGCCATTCTTCACCCAAGAGGAGTAAAGTTTATAGGAATTTTTTATGAGTCCATTTGGTAGTATCTGAGCTTATACACTTTTTTAATAATGCTGTTTGTTAGCTGTTTGGTGTGATGTTTCTACACCATTGTGTTTCAGAAACTAAGTTGTAGGTTAAAAAAAGAAAAGTAACTAAGACCCATATCACTTAATAACAATGAAGCATAGACCCTAAATTCTGTAACAAGTGCAGCGCTTTAGCTGGCATCTTTCTGAATCTTCAAACACCACATTCGTGGTATTATTGTCCAGGATTTCACAAGGTGAATTTAGTGCCACAGCACCTTTTAAATGAAAAATATCTTTTAAAAAGAAATGCAAAGATACTATGCATGGTGCTTGTTTATACAATATAAAGTTCTCTTCATCTGAGTAACATCAATAATTACTGGGGAAGATAAAATCAGTATCTCTTTAAATCACACAATCTTTGGTTGCCAACATATTTAACAGACCTTCTAATACCTCCACTTTTCCCCAGTGTTTTCAATTGCAACTGCACATGTTCAGAATCTCTCAAAAATTTTTTTCCTTCTTGAAAACAGATTAGTTGGCTGGGTATCGCTGTTAAACAGGCAACAGGTACCTACTGCCACAGCAAATTTCCTTATGCTTTTCTGCTATCCATAGGAAAGATCCTGCGCTTGGAATTACCGCAACCCTTTGCATGAGTTTAAAGTGTAGGCTAGATAGCAAGACATATTACAGAGACATTTTAATTTCCTTATGTGAGGAGAGTGTGTGGCACTAGTGAGTCACAAGACAGTTTTGATTATCAAGCAGTATCTTTGCTGCAGCTGGCTTTCGTGCCAAACTATTCATTTCCTGATTTTACAAAACATCTTAGCAACTCTTTCAGCACTGTTGAGTTCCCTTTACATGCTGGCTGCTAATATGTGTCCAGTTTACCTTCAGCAGCGATATGAACCTAATCTTTTTGTTTTGCCATCTGTTCTTATTTTAAACGGTATTTTGCTCAAAAGTTATTTCCAGGACTTTGTCTTTCCTGTGTGTTTATTATTAACATGTGTGATTTTTGCATTCTTTGCCATGGTAGGTTCCATGAGTCTGATTTTATTTATTTATTGCCATGAGATCCTTAAGGAAAGATTCTCTCACACTTGTGGCATTGGGATATAGACAGTCTTCCCACTAGAAAACAGACCTATGTAGTCCATTGCCTTGCCTTATCAGCGACAACACACAGATCTATGGCAAATCAGTTGACCTGAAGTACCTGGGAGTAGGAAAAGAAGTTTGCTATCTCTGCGGCATT
>NW_010400521.1:1503-3947 GCF_000710305.1 Buceros rhinoceros silvestris | reverse complement strand
TGTGGCACCACGTAGTTCACTGCATAGTTTCCTTCTAGGGATGAAGTCCCTATTAAGCTTGCCCTTAAAATATTTTTTTCTCTCCTTTCATAGTATGATTTACAGAACTGTGTCTAATAATCCTCTGTTAAAAAAAAAAAATGTAAAATGTAGTTTCAAATCTTTCTTCATCCAGCACTCAGTTACAGCTGTATGTCCCTTGAGGCTGAAGTGCATAAATGCACTGGATCCCTCTTGTGTCTCCTCAGTCACCTGAGAAGTGTAATGAGATTGTCTTTGTATCTATCCATCTTAGAAATGTTTAATTTTTAAAATCTTTCCTCTATAAATTGAGTTTTCCACATTTTGAGTCAACCCTGTTTATCTCTCCCTAAGTGTTTTGGTGCACAGACGGTAGCTACAGACCTTTCCCAAAGGTACCAATGTGTTATTTTTTTATGCTGGCCACTGCCAGACCTAGAATGCTGGGTGGAGGGACCCTTCAGACCTCTCATCCAGGACGGCCATTCTTTTTTCAGAAACCTTCTCTATACATTTATGATAACGTTAAAAAAAAAGAATGTGTATGACAGTTAATCTGTTAAAATGAAGGATTTGGATACCAAATTAGAAAGGAAGGGTCATAGTGAGCTATCCTGACATGTATATATGCTCTGCTGTCTCTTGCTTCGTTACATTTATGCCAACGATATCCTGGGCTGCATCAGAAGCAGCATGAGCAGCAGGTTGAGGGAGGTGGTTCTCCCCTTCTATCTACGCTGTTCTTGTGAGACTTCACCTGGAGTGCTGTGTTCAGCTCTGGGGCCCTGTCATAAGAAGGAGGGAGTCCAGAGGAGGGCTACAAAGGTCATTAGAGAGCTGGAGCGCCTCTGCTATGAGGACAGGCTGAGAGAATTGGGGTTGTTCAGCCTGGAGAAGAGAAGGCTCTGGGCAGACCTTATTGCAGCCCTCCAGTACTTACTGAGGGCCTCCAGGAAAGCTGGAGATGGACTGTTTGCCAGGGCCTATATTGATAGACAGGGGGTAACAGTATTAAACTGAAAGAAGGTAGATTTAGGTTAGATACAAGGGTGAAATTCTTCACTTTGAGGGTTGTGAGGTACTAGAACAGGTTGTCCAGAGAAGTTGTGGATGTCCCCTCTCTGGAAGTGTTCAAAGCCACGTTGGATGGGGCTTTGAGCAACCTGGTCTAGTGGAAGTCCCTGCTTATGGCAGAGGGATTGGAACTATTTGACCTTTAAAGTTCCCTTCCAACCCAAACTATTCTATGATTCTATGATTTTGAATGATTTGTTGTTATCAAATTGATGGGTTTTTATAAATTGGTATATAAATGTGCTGAATATTTTGAGTACCAAATTTTAGCTTGAAACTATAATGAAGGATGGTACCAGTCAAACAGCCTGAAAGCTGTGTGGTGCCAGAATTAAGATTGTGCAACTTCAGCCATCTCCCTCGCACATATGTTTTGCAGTGTAGCATCGTTTTGCACCATGCTTAGCATTTTGTAACACTGGGATTCAAAGCACTCTCTCCCACAAACATAAGCTGCAGTGATGTTTTTACTTTCATGGATTTGTAAGCTGGATGCATGAAAAGAATGCTACTGTTAGAAAAAATTCTTAGAAAAAAGTCATTATCTTATGGGAGCTGATACGGCAGATGCAGAAGTAGAATACGGTTATCTGGGGCAACCTTACCTTAGCGTAAGAAGTACTTTAGTACTTCGTAGTTATTTTTTGCCTTACGTACAACCTATAAAACCTGCAATAAGTCCAGTAGGCAAATTTTCTGCAGAACATGGCCTGTCTTTGAACTGACTCACTCTCATGCAGAGTGGTCCTGTGAGTGGAAAAACAGCGACTGTGAACACTAACTTGGATAACAACAATAATGTATTTGTACAGTTAGCAAACTGAATTGCCATAACCAGTAGTAATTCTGGTGTTTCATAATTGGCCAATGTCTGACTTTGCAATAGAGATACTTGTTTAATACTAGTTTTAGTGTACTGTTTCTGAGGAATTATTTAAATCAGAGTAAAAGAACTAATTTTTGTATTCCCAGATAATTTTTACCAACCGTTCCTACACTGTTCTCTGACAAGAGAGCAACAATAAGTTTGATTCCTTACAAACCTATAAGTAAATAAATTTAAAAATAAAATAAAAAATAGTGTGTGCATTTCTAAAATATTTGTTACGATAGTGTGTTAAGTCTCAGCTATGAGGGATTTATTTCTGTTATGGAAAGAATGGCTTCCATTAAGCACACATCTGCCTCTCCATTTCTCTGCCAATGCAGATATCTTTTGGACTGTGTCCACAGTCCTATCTGTCTTATTTCCTCTTTCTTTACTGATGTTCCTCATCCTCCAGTCCTTGTTCAAACAGCAGAGCCATTGAGAGTTTCTCTGAAGCAGGAGGGAAGACTAGAGCTCAGCA
>NW_010400521.1:0-1409 GCF_000710305.1 Buceros rhinoceros silvestris | reverse complement strand
CAGGAAATTGTTTCTTAATTACTCTGTCCTCTTTGTATTGTCAGACTCCAGGAAAACTGTCCCAGTGACTCCACTATAAATGGTGTGTGAAACTTGTAAGCTGAATTTATTATAGATGTAGATAGTAACTCCGTCCAAAACCAGCACTACCATCTGTCTTACACTTGAAATAAATCAGTTACCCATTAAAAAGGGGCATCTCATCAGGAACATTCACATTTCTGTGTGCTTTGTTTGCCGTTTTATTTGTTTGGTGTTCATAAATACCATGCTGTAATTTGTCTTGTAGAGGCTGCCTACACACTGCTGCTGTACGATGAGCTGTTGGAGTGGTCTGATCGGCCACTGAGAGAATTTCTCAACTACCCTATGCAAACAGAGTGGCAACGTAAAGAGTGTCTCCATCTGACCATCATTCAAAACTTTGATAGGGGAAAGGTAAAATAGTCCTATTTTACTGTGTGGATCTGGAAAGGAGAGTTTATTCGTTTTGGGACATTGCTTTTGGGGTTGCAGTTTTTTCTCCTATAGCGGAGGGAAGTGTTTGTCATTTCCTAATTAAGCAGTTAGTGACACAGTAGGTTTCTTCTAATCTTGTGTTTGTGTCCTAGAAATAAGAGAAAATGAGCATAATTTGCAGTCGTGCGGCAATTCCCATTGTAACTGTCAAAGCATTTTATAAAAGATAGTGTAATTTCTCCCCATTTTAAAGGTGGTGAAAACGAGCCATACAAAGCTGATGAAACTCACCTAGTGATGAAGTGAGGAAAAAAATTTAGGGGTTAGGATTATAAGACTAGGTTTACACCTTCTAAATCATCAAAATATCTTTTAGAATTGCAATTGCAGAATCGCTAGAAAAGGAATGGGTTTTGGGATCATACTGAGAATGCTTAGTCTGAATTAAACAAGAGTAATTATCCTGTAGTCTGAACTTTTGTATTCACTTTGTGTGATGATTTGTCTTGATGATAAACATGCAATTGATTACATTTACTAGGTTTACGTGGATATTACACTAGGTGCACAAAATTGCCATCAAATTGACGTTGATCTTCAGTTTTTTCAAAAAAATGTAATCCGCTCCTAGAATTTAACTTATATGGTGCAGTAAAATACTTTCCAATCTACAAAAATTACGGAGGATATATTAAGAGGAAAACTTTAAAATGTAACAGTCATACTGTGTTGAATCAACCTCATATGTAGAATCAAAAGAGATGTTTATCACTGTTGCAATGGCTTATCTTGTGCAAGGAGGTAAGAATCATTTATGAAGTAAGTCTCTAAATATATGTTTGTTCTTTCAAAGAATTCATCAGTATTACTCAGCAGCTCTCAGTATGTTCAAGTATTTTCAGTTCCTGGAAGTATGACTTAGTGTAGAAATAATAATATAATAGATATAA
>NW_010400520.1:13877-32552 GCF_000710305.1 Buceros rhinoceros silvestris | reverse complement strand
TTTTTATACAATAAATAAATAAATAAAAAGGATTGGGTTGAGAACATCCCAAATTTTTTTATTCAACTGGAACAGATTCACAAAATAAGAACTAAAATTAAAGCCATTTGTCAGTATTTTCAAAACCACTACATATATTTTTCACAGAATCAATAATACCATGTGTCATAAACATTGAAAAACCCTTTTGAAACATTACTTTAATACTTAAGAAAAATTATCTTAGTGACACAAAACATCAAGTTGTATGGCTCAGCAGCTTTCTGAAATATGGTATTCACAGATATGTGAATAAAACCCTCTTCTTATACTCTCTCAGAGTAGAAAAAGTAATCTCAGTTTTGTCCTGCCTATCTAAAACTTGTGGATGGGTGCATGGATGGTTTGGCAGAATTCTGCTTTAAGAATGTTTCCTTATGTATGTAGACTTAAATTTAGTATGAGCAGTGGTTCAGAAAAGCCAGGTATATAATGGGAGGAATTGTCTAAAAACTAATGAACAGTGAAAGAAATTGTCTTGCGTGCATTCCTTATTAGACTACAGTCACACTTAGATTTAGTGCTAGCGTTTAATATCATTCCAATTACAGAAATTAGAAATAGAGAAAAAAAAATTGTTATATTCTCACTAATAATTAAACTTTGAAGCAGGTTTCCTTTACTTCCAAGCTATGTTCAGAGAGTGCCTTGTAATGGAGATGTAGTTATTCTTGTTATTATACCAAACTGTATTGTGAAGAGAGGCGTATTAGAGAGAATTAGTGAGAATGACAGTCATGGTGAAAGGGAATAATTTGCCTTCTGGAAGATATTATTGGTATAATACTTTCTCTTTGACTTCTGTCATGTTTGAGATTCACTTCTGAATTCGATACAGAAGTAATAAGAAATCATAAGAGTTACCTTCAACTGCTAACAGCCAGCCTATTAAGAGAAAAATTTGGAAACTGAGTTTTATTTTGTTCAGCAGCTCTCTGCTGGCATTCATTCTGTGTCCTTCACTTTGTCAGTGAATAGACCACAGGACATTATGACCTGTAAAGTATTTGTGGGTTTGTAAAAATCTCATCTAACAAAGCGAAAAGCAAAACAATCAACAATATCTCAAAAATTTGTGTTTTTATAGACAATAAAATCCCTTGCAAATAATATTCCATATTCTGAAAAATATTTTGAACGTTTTTAGCGATAAGTATTGTGAACCTATACATCAAAATCTGATATATTAACGTGCAATTAACTTCATTTTATTTGCAATAAAATTAAATTCCCCTAAAATTGCTCAAACATTGCGGGTTTAATTATTACAAGAAAAAGAAAGCATGGAAAAGGGAAATCTGTTGCAACTTTTTTTGAAATTATTTTTACACAGCTTCATATTTGTAATTCTCTAAACAGGCCAAATCCCAAAGGGAAAAAAATGCCTTGAAGGGTTATTTCTAGGTAATGTAGACAAACAAACAGCTTAATGTAAGTTTCTGAAGCAAATGATACATGTGATTTCTGTGTGTCTGAACAAGTAGGAAGACAGTTCTATTCCTGGGTATCCTACTGACTGTGATCTTGGTTGTACTGCATTTCATTGTAGACTTGTGTGCACTGGAGCAACATATAAAAAGTACAAAACATGAAAGATCTAATTTAAAAATCCTCTGAGAAATTGGCCATTTTTTTTGAAAGATACACGGAAAGATGCTTTAGCAATTCAGTCTCCTTGTTTTTCTAAAATATGACTGACTTGATTCTAGTGTATACAAAGATAGCACATACGTTTAATGAGGAGAAACACTGGACACAAAGGAGGTTTCTTCAGTTCAGCAGAGACCAGGATGTTAGAACCAATGGCTGGAAGCTGTAACCAGATAATCTGAATTGGTAACAAACCAAAAAAGCTGTAATAGGAATGGTGATTATAACTGGAACAAACTATCAATTGTACTGGTAGCTTCTTCGTGTCTTGCTGTGCTAAAATTCGACTGCGTGACTTTCTAGAAAGAATACTTCAGACAGCTACAGCCTATTGAGCTTAGTACAGTTGTAAGTGCAGGAAATAGGAAGATCGGAGATAAACAGAAGAGATGAGACTCTGATGTAAGCTGCATTAAAAAAAAATTAAAAAAAGAAAGGAATTATGTGCATGAAGGAGTTAAAGAACAAAAAAGTAGTACTGAATATACAACAGATGATGCAGGCATGGTTGCATGTCTGCTATGTGCTGCTGAGTGATAAATTGTCAAACATTCTTATTATCAGGAAATCGCTACATCTTTGTGCCGTCGTTCTAAGGTCCTAAAATAGAAAATACTGATTAAGCTGCTGAAATATATAGTTATGTCTTAAAATATATAATTATTTCATACTGTAATACATTCTTACTTGAATGAGTCTGCAAATCAGATAGTATCTATATTGGCTGATTAATATATAAACAAGTTATTAGCAACAGCCAATAAATGGGCTTCTCTGGGGAGCTCCTAAGCAAAATCTTATCTTCTACAGAGAATGAGGATTGTTTGTTTAAGGCAGTAATATTAAGTAATGCAATACTAGGAAGATATATCATCCTTCAAGGGACCTTGATTATAAAGTTAGGAAAACAACCTTTTTGCTACAACTACCTGATTGCAGCAGAAAAACAAATATATTTACCGGTAAAAGAAACATTAATTCCCCTCCAAAATTCATATCAATATTTTACAATTACCAAATTTCTTGAAACCTAAACAGATTATAAATAGTTTATGTGTTTTTTATGTATCTGTAACCTGCAGGACTATTTAATCATGTCCTGTCTGACTCTTACTCTGCAGTGTTGTAGATGTACAGTGCACCAGTGCCCCCTGCAGCCTTGAAACACTAGTGTAACATTAAAAAAAAATACGCTATTGATCTCTGTGAAGTAACTACTCAGAAAAAGAACAGCTTTAAATCCTGTAACATCCTTTCTTCTTTCTCCTTTGTTCCTTAAAGTGAAATCACAGCCCTTGGGTAAAGAGAAAATGCTTCAGAAATTGAACCTAAAAATCAACACGGATCTTGACATATTTGTGAGAATAAAAAAATCTTTTCTTCAAAAAACTTTGGCATAGGAAAAGCACAAACCAAAGGCATAAGCAATTCAGAATATAGTAAAATACACATATATATACATAATATGTAAACTTTAAAACTAATAGTTATTAAAAGAAACTTTAGCTCTCAGAAGATCAAATTTTGCAATGTATAAAATGTTGCAAGGATAAAGAAATCACTGCTTCATCTCTGCAATACTGCAATAGGTATTCATGCTCCTGCTCATATCTTTCTCATGTCATTAGCACATTTCTGAAAACAATATTAATTATGGGTTTACGGATTTCTTTTGAAGCTATGGAGTTTAAAGGAGGCATATGTTGGTCACAGCAATGATAGAAATCTGTAAGTAATTTATCTATGTGTGGGAAAAAGGATTTCAGCTCAGAAAACCCAGAGCTGTTAAAATTGAAAGCAGTGTCAAAAAGAGGACATGAACATAAATTAATTAAACTTAAAAAAAAAACCACCTACCTTTGGGCTGTGTAAGAAGTTGTTGAGATATATATGGTGCAGACCAGCTTTCTGAAGGCAGCTTTCCCCATTTTTCCTCTCCATCCACTCTAAAATTAAAATGTATACAGGAGAAGTTATTAGGAGGAGTATTAGTGGTTGCACTACTAATACTCACACAAGGTCCTAGTTGACATAAAAGTGTGAGTTGGCATTTCTTAACTGTCAAATAAATTCCTTATTTAAATAACAAGATGTAATATGAGTTTTTTACATCTGTAAGGAGCAAGGCTGAAGGCCAAATAACATTAGTCAATTGAAAATGTAATCATTTCTTAGAACAAACTGCCTAACATATTGCACTGGTGTTATAAAGTTGGCTAAGAACTGTACAAAAATGAAGGAAAGTGATTCGATCTCCTCAGTTTCTGAAGCACTACAAACACAAGTGTGACATCAATAAATGACTCCCAGCACTTACCAATTGTAAAATACGTTTCATAAATCAGAAGATATTAAAATATTACCGGATGAATTAAAGTATATGAAATTCACTAGAGTTCAGAACTCTTAAGTGACAAGATGGTGCTAGTTGCAATTAGTATTAATTTTATTTATAGGAAATATTTATTTCCTTCAGAATAAATTTCTAATATAAATAGAATAACTTCTGTAATTTGGGAGTATTGACGTATAATTTAGCCCTTGTCAAGTTTTCATCAGGTTTGACTAATTGAAGGCATTTACTATTTTTCACTAAAAAGGGTATATTTGTACCTCCTAAGCCCTGCTAAGCCCTTTGCAAATGGCAAAGCACAATCTACTTGCCATGGTGGGTTTTATTTTCATCATTTAAATCAAAAGGTTAGGTATTTTCAATCTTGAATTCTAAATGAGTTGTCTACATTTTTACAAGGACACCAAAAAAGTGAATTAATAAAAACAAAGCAAGAAGGTAATCCCAGCAAAGTGATCTCTTAATATCTTTTAACTTTCTGATAGTGTTCAGATGATGGCTTTCATTAAAAGCTTGTTTTGAGAATATGAGGAGGAGGATTTGGCTCATATTCTTAAATCTGCTCTGCTTTGAGATTATGACCCTGTTTAATTGCTAATATCAATGCTTTAAATATAGATACCCTTCATGAAGTTACTGAAAAAAGAATGGCAGAAAAATACAGTGTAATTTGAAGGTAACAATACAAAGTATTCGCTCTGCCATTGAGAATATTCTCCCAGTTTTGCCTCAGGTTTCTCTTTGTCTCTTGCTTTGAAACTTGTTTTGTGGTTGGAAAGAACAATGACTTTTGGCAGCTGGTGTTGCCTAGTCCCAAATAATAACCAGGTACTTAAACCTCCAATGAGATACCATTTGGGTTCAGGTAGTGTTTAAGATACCCAAAAACTGTTAGGTTTAATAGATGCGAAATATCAACACAGCCTTTAGGCTGCCAAGACTGTGGGAGGGTATAAATAACCCATTTTTGGTATTTTTCTGTTAAGTAATCCAGGTTGAGAAAAGGCAGCTCTTTCATTATTCCTAGTCCTAACCAAAACTGAATAGTTTATTGCAGCACAGTGGCATGTTGTTTTTCTGCTGCGTTTGATCTTGATTCCTGAGCAGACATTTTTGAGTACCGTTCTGTAAGTTGAGAGGAAAGACAAATCTGCTGACAAGGCACCTGGAGTTTCCTTCCCTTATTTCTTTTTTGTGAACTGTTATGCTTTTCTTCCAGTTGTTCATGCTAATAATAAAACTTCTCAGTCTCGATAATGCTGCCTATTATTATCTCTCCATGCTTTAATGTTTTGGTAAGTCAAAATTACATTCTCTTACTTATGTTAAGATCAGGCATAGAACTTCATTGAGAACTTAAATTGCTTAAAGCTTTAAAAAGATCACTTTAGGTTGTAACAGGTAAAGTAAGCTCTGTTCTTTGCTGTAAAGGTATGTAATTCATAGGGAATGCTTTTAGCAAATGCTTTGAACGTCTAAAAACGGTTTAAGATTTTTTCGGTTATATAATCAAAACATACATTATTTTAAGTGTGACATAGTGAGTAGGAGTAGGAATTTTTCATCACTCATCAGAATTAATTTGTTCAGTTTCTTTTCTAGTCAATGGAGAAAGACGGTCACTTTTCCTAGAATGGGATGAACTGGACATGACTCTCTCTGCATATAGATTGTCTACAGGGAGAACCGAGGTGATGAGCTCAGGCAGGTTTCCAAGCTCCTAGGCAGAAAATAATGTTTCACAAGGTGAATTCTGTCCTAGAGTTTTACTGGAAGGTGAAATTTCTTCAAATATTTAGCAGGGGAAATGTTATTTTGGGTGGCATTTTGATGCCTTGGAGAATTTGAAATTGAAAAGAGATTGAACGTGAGTTCCTAAGTATTGAACATGTTAATTACTTTGTTATTGATTGCTATCATTGCTGCTGTCATTGTCTTTGCTACAGTACTTGTTGAATCTTAAGAGAGAATGCTCACTACAAAAACACATTGTGAACAAAATTCAAATAATTTTCAATTGCCTGAGAGAAAAATATTCCATATGCAAGCATTTAACAACCTTTCTTTAGGAAATTCTTATTAATAATAACTTTGTTTGATGTACCCTTATGGTCATTTCAGGCTACTATGAGAAAGAAGGGAAAGACATCTACCAGCATTGCCTCTTATACTAGGACACTCTAAAATATGAGACTGCCATAGGGGAAAAAAAAATTGTAAACAAAAGCAGGCAGCAGATAATGAGACACACAGACACACACACATGAATATCCAAAATTGAATTTTTGAATTCTCAAATAGAATCCTACTACTTGACAGCTGCAGTCAGTATGAGGCGGCTGTAAATTTGATAATGTCTGGACCAAACGATAGTAGCACATCCTGAAACCTCTAATTAATAGAGACATGAGATAAAAACACCATTTAGGAGACGGATCTCACATTGTGCTTCTGCATAGAAAAATTATTTTGATCAGGAAAAATGAGTGCTGGGAGTTCTGGACAGAAAAGCGAGCCCAAAAAGAAAATGTGGTCTTGGACAAAAGAAGGGGACTGGGAAAGAAGGAGGTAAACTCCCTGGCTGGAGGAAAAGTCCTGGAAGTGGGGGAAGGTACTGAAGATGAGAAAGATGCGTGGAGATGAATATGAAGGTTTGCGCAGGGTACGTGGCTGGTAGCAGTCAAGATGAGTTTACTGTGAGCAGCAACTCAGTGGGGATCTACATGACTTTCCACTTGAGCTTCCTAGACTAGCAGCAACATCCGTGCTGGGAAGAAAAGCAGAAACCTGATGAACAAAACAGGGCATGGGGTGGAGTGACATCATAGGGGATTGTGTGAGATAAACAAGGATAAAAGCTCTAATCTTGTTGGTTCTTAAGTAAACCCCAGTACACAGGTCCTCTATGGGCTGTTTACTCTCTCATCTGTGACACACACTTTATTGACTATAAAATCATTTTTTCTTCTTAGAAAAAATGTACACAAAGGCCTATTATTTTTGATTTCTTATCTGTTATCTTGTAAAATACTGTTTAGGAAGTTTACAGTACTGTATTTTTTCACTCTGTTAATATCGTGAGGATTTTTGACCTGTCATATTTACAACATTCTTCCTTATGCATTGAATGAGAATGCAGTAATATTTTAATTAAATGCCAGATTACTGATGAATAAATGATGTTTGTGTTTATGCATGCCAGTCATTTTCCAGCATTAAGATATAATTAAAAATTAAGTCTGGAAGAAAGACTAGATAATGCATAAGAGCACTCTGCATTTTTAACTCCTTCTGTACTAATAATTTCTACATGCTTGTCTTATCTTGCTTGCAGGCCAAATCTCATGGTAGTTTCAACACTGTGTGACACAGACTGCCTTCTTATATTCCCATTTCTCTCCATTCACACAGTCTTTGAATAGCAAAATACCTTATGTCCAGCAATCTTAGTTAATATTTCTAAAATAATGTAGCCTCCCCCACTTCTATTATGTACGAAAGAACTATTTTCAGCACATAAGGAAACAAATACAAAAAGAGATTAAGGATTCTGTCTGTGAAAACTACTTAGATGCCTAAACAATTCTTATGTGAAACACCATACGTGCTCTCAAAACTTTGTATTATCTGTAATGCAATCAGGGTGCATTGAAGTTCCAGCCTGACAAAGTGTATGTTTCCATGCATTTCCGGATGCACCTTGATTCTCTTGAAAGTCCCCCTTACTCCTGTTAGGGTCTAGGAATGCCTCTACTCATCCTAAATAAGTGCGTCTTATAGAGAACGAGTTCCACTAGGTTGCCCAGAAGAAATTGACATGAATCTGTACAAGACGGGGGTCTTGTACAGAGGTGGTACATACCTGCTTTCTGTTTTTATTCCTCAGATCAGTGGTAAGATCACTGATCTGGTTTTATCAGGTTGTGATTTCAGTTGTGTCCTCAGCTTGACGGAATTATAAACTTGCCAGTCTGCTACTGGAAGAGCAGTAAGAACTTCTCTAACCAATCCCTTGGTCTGTTCTGTCCTGTATGGAATAAGCATTCACTGGGTTGAAGAAAGGAAAAGCGTTCACATATGGTTCCCCATTCCTTGGGTCAGAATATTCATTTGAGTACAGCCTTGGATTTTTCCACAGCATTGTTTTTTAATATACCTCTTAAAACATGTTGGGTTTTTTATTGGCAAAGCAGGGTTCTAGCCATCTGAGGAACATACATTGTGAGCAAAACCCAAGGGTTTGGCTACCACAGTCCTGAGAACTACAATGCAGAAGTCTTGCCTGAGATGAATTATTACTTAGGAGATTGATTGCATATTCAGGATCAAGAAGCGATTCTCGTTTATCCCTCACAGACACATTGTGCAATAATATTCCTTAGGTGAATCTTTTATTTTGGAGTCTAAATTATAGATAGAATCATTGATATGGAAGAATGTCTTTAGCCCTTGAAGCTAGATAGAAGCTTTGGTAAAAAGTAGTGACTTCATTTTGGAACTGTGATTTATTAGATAGTTCTCACAACATCTCTGTTACAGAACCTCAACTTACTGAGTAAAATTTACTTCTGACTTTTAAGACTGGAATAGAACAGTTGTATTCTAATCTTGCAGAGCCTTTTTAGAAAGATAAATAAAGTGCCATGTCAAAAAAAGGACATTTCTAATCTGCTGAGAGAGTCTTCAAGGTGGGAATGAAAATGTTTTTCTCATTCAAAACCACTAATAACACTAAAATAATTGTGTGCATCAATAATAAAATGATGCAGAATTGGGACATTTCAAGTGCTGTTTTTCTAAACAGCAGCTCAGATGACACTAGGAAGAGGTTTTCTAACAATGACTATTGAATCAATATATAACAGAAAACTGAAGTTTAGGCAGGTTTGAGATTTTCTTAAACTTCAGAAAGTTTAAGATTTGCTCATGGGTTTACTCAGTGATCAGTAGTTTTGATTTCTCTTGGGGTTTTGGGGGGTTTTAGTTTTGTTTTTTGGTTTGGTTTTGGGGTTTTTGGTTTGTTGTTGTTTTTTTTTAGTTTAATATTTGGATAGAAAGTCAAAGGGGCTTGAAAGGGTAGATGAGAAAAGCTATGAAACAGTAAAACCAAGCCAAAGTAAAGATCAGTGCTAACTATTGTAAGATTCAACACTCACTTATTTCTGCAAGCAAGCCAAGTAAAAAGAGGACAGGTTTGGTACAGAAGTTCATAGAATCATAGAATGGTTTGAGTTGGAAGGGACTATTAAAGGTCATCTAGTCCAACCCTGCCTTCAGTGAGCAGGGACGTCTTCAACTAGGTCAGGTTGCCCACAGCCCTGCCCAACCTGACCTTGAATATGGGGTATCCACCACCTCTCTGGGCAACTTATTACAATGTTTCACCACCCTCATGGTAAAAAATTTCTTCCTTATACCTCGTTTAAATCTACCCTCTTTTAGTCTCAAACAATTATCCCTTGTCCTGTTGCAACAGGCCCTGCTAAAATAATTATCCCCATCTTTCTTACAGGCCACATTTAAACACTGAAAGGCTGCAATAGAGTCTCCACAGAGCCTTCTCCACGCTGAACAACCCCAACCCTCTCAGCCTGTCCTCATAGCAGAGGTGCTCCATCCCTCTCATCATTTTTGTAGCCTTCCTCTAGACCCTCTCCAACAGGTCCATGTCCTTCTTGTGCTCCAGACTCCAGAGATGGACACAGTAATCCAAGTGGGGTCTCACCAGAGCAGATTAGAGCATCAGAATCACTTCTGTTGATCTGCTGACCATGTTTCTTTCGATGCAGCCCAGGATACAGCTGGCCTGGTCTGCGAGCACACAGTGATATCTCATGTCCAGTCTTTCATCCACAAGTATCCACAAGTCCTTCTCCACAGGACTGCTCTCAATCCCTTCATCCCCCAGCCAATATTGATACTGAGGATTGCCCTGACCCAAGTCCAGGACCTTGTACTCCATCTTGTTGAACATCACGAAGTTCACACAGGCCAAATTCAGATATCATCTAAGGAAAACTCACTTTAATGGCTTACTTAGGTAGGCTTTTGCTATTAAGTATTCAATATAAATTTTTGTTGTTACAAATCCTGTGTCATACTAACTTTTGTTTCCATTGTAAAGTCTGTGGAAGCTGCATGCTTTAAAGCAAACAAACAGGAATATGTCTTTTAGTACATATGTTTCCTTCTCCTCTTTCCCCTTTCATCTATCTTCCCATACCTGACATTTCTTCCCATATCTGGTAGTACTATGCATCCTGGAGTTCGTCATTCTTTCTTTGGATTTGTAAACTGAGCTTCCGTAAACTTCATTATATCTGTTAATTGCGTTCTCACATCCTTGACTGCATTTGTATATCAAATATATTATTTGCATTGGTGAGAGTTCTCACCATTAAATGAGATGCTGTGTGTGCAAAAGCAGTTGCAAATGATGTTATACCAACTGCGAATTTTTAAATGTAAAGCTGCAATTACAGTATCACTGAGTTCTGCTACCAAATGTTGTGCCTAGTAGGAGGGAGAAGCTGGGCTCATAGCCTGGAACATACATTAAGAACTGAATTTTTTAAAGAGATATGCATAATCATAAGTCATCTCATTTAGGAAAACAGACACCTGATTCTTCCAAACTGAACAAAGACAGGGATGGGTGATGAAATAAGATTCAAATATGAACTGCAGGAAGAATAATAATCCCTCTCTAGTAATGTCTTAAATTGTTTTCTCAATTACTGTATCAGGTGATTTAAGTGGTTTCTCCAGTAGAGTAAGTGCACAGATATAGTGCTCTGTGGATTCACTGGAATCAGTGAAATGCCATTTAAATTATTGTTCTTGACATGGTTGTGAACAGTGAAATAAACAGCCTTTTATTTGGCTTTGTTCATTCTTGCCAAATTACATGCAAGTTACTAGGTTTTTATTCACATTTAAACCAACATTTCCATGAAGTGCAGTTGTTTCCAGTTTCATAAGGTTTTGAAATTATATTATATCCTTGAAAAATCTTCTTTTGAATCCAAAATCTAAAACAGTTTCTTAAAACAATATTCTGTCACAACCTAAGAAAAACAGCGTGTATACACTCCTTTCCACCGAAGAAATTGCAAATAAAAGCAGTTGCTTCCCAGTGCAAATTACTTTACTGACAAGCTAAAAATACAAACCTCCTTGTCGTACTCATATCAGATAACACTAAATCCATTACTTCAGTAATAAAGTGTTAAGTGCGTAAGTACCACAAGATATAGGCAGTGGAGATGTTATCATATCATTGGGACTCCCGTGCCATTGCATGTCTCATCAACCTGCTTCATGGAAAAATGTGCTTCTGCAGACATGGCTGTCACCAGCCTGATAATTAATTGCTTTGGGGACAAGTCTGCTCCCCTTACAGGTCTCAGTTCGAAGCCTACTATACAGATAGACCACCTTGATGGAAAAAAAAAAACAACAAGTTTTTTCTTATATTTAGGTGGAATTTCTTGCATTTCAGTTTGTGTCAGTTCCCCTGTGTCCTTTCTCTGCCCATCAGCAAGAAGAGTCTGGCTCCACCTTTTTGTCTCCCCTTCCCGTCAGGTATTTTTTAAAGTTGACAAGATCCCCTGTGAGCCTTCCCTTCTACAGGCTGAACAGTCCCATCTCTCTCTGCTCCTGTCACTGGATGTGGCGCAGAGTTTAAACCAGCAACACCCAGCTCAGACAATAAGGAGCCCCTGCACGGCTGGAGCTTCTCAGATGTTCTGTTAACTTTTTAATCTGCAGTGCTCCAAACTCCACATGATAGTTTCCTGGTCTTTTAGAAGAGAGATGCAGAGCACAGGGAGCAGGAAGCACAATTGATTAGGCTGTGGTTTTGGTTTAACAACGTAACATTGAACATGATCCCTAAGTCTATATTCCTGCCATTCAGTTGATCAAACATCTCCTTGAGTGGTAAAGAAAGTAATATAAAATGAATAAGTCTTCAGATTGCACTCACATCTATATTTAGACAAGCATTGCAAAAGTACATACACTCAGCTATGAAACAGGGTTACAGGTCTTTCAAACTCAGCTGTTTGAGCTCATCTTAAGATTAAACACGTGTTGATGCTTGCAGCAAGTTACAAGACCTTCGTGTGCATTATTGACCTGAGAGTCAGTGACAGGCTGGGAAACTGAAAAGAAAATAAAACAAAACATAGAATTGTGGTCTTGTGTAGTGTCAGTGAAACAAGGTTTGTGTGATTTATTTCTGTTACGCTTTGTCAAAACTTCTAACAACTCAATTACTAAATCACTTTAAACACTTCCCAGGTCTTTATTCAAATAAATGTTCTCGTTAAATTATGCTGAGCCAAGTTCATTACTTATTCACAGAAGGAGATTGTATGTCTTGTGAGCGCAGCTGCAGACGTCTGCCCCACTAACCAGCCCAGACAAACTCTTTGCTTTTGCAGTAAGGCAGCGAGTCACAGGGCCACAGTGCCAGCTCTGCGCATAAGCAGTCAGGCACCATCTAGAAGCAAAACACCCAGAACAGCACTGCAAAGGCTCGCACTCTGTGAAAGACTAGCAAATGAACCAGGGAGAAATCAACCTGCCAAAAAGCTTTCTTTTCTTTCTTCTCTGCAGATTAGAATGTCAAGCAAAAAAAAAAAAAAAAAAAAAAAAAAAAAAAAAAAAAAAAAAAAAAAAAAAAAAAAAAAAAAAAAAAAAAAAAAAAAAAAAAAAAAAAAAAAAAAAAAAAAAAAAAAAAAAAAAAAAAAAAAAAAAGAAACAAGGTTGCATTACTTGCACTCCTAAAATTTTCATTTGAAGCACACTCCTGTGATTCTATTTTAGAGAAAACAGTAAGCTTCCTATTGGAAAGGGGATGTGAAACTTCTATGGCTGGAAATCAGTGCTTCAAGTGGACACAAGAATGCACAGCCAGTCAGGCAAATATCCATCTCATTCGGTGTTTTACCTCTGACAGCAACTGTGACCAGGTTGAGAGGAGTAAATTCTGCAGTGATCATCTATAGGATTTTCAGTCATTAGAGAAATGGTCTTTCTAATAGCTAGCAGTGAGAGCTTAGTTCATGCCCTGATTCTTCCACAAGTTCTATTTAGTTTCTGTTGTGGGTTTGGTTTGGTTTTTTTTCCAGGAGGAACAGAAAAATCAACCCCAAACCACAGTAATAGATTCCAATAAATTTCTCCTGTAAATGTCTGACCCTTTAAGTAAGACTACTATTAGTTCAGAGCTTCTCAAACATTTAGGTTGTGTTTGGGGAGAAAATGAAGATTTTAGGTTTTAATTTTAATCAGTAATTGTAATCCCAGCAGCAGATGACTAAGCATTTTCAGTTTGCTGAGTAGCCTGGTAGAGGGTAACACAAACAGGACACTCTTAATGATGCTCTGAATGGAAGAGCCCATACGAAGATCATGTTAGTTATTTCCCTTAGGAGGAAAGAATGGTTATAAACCCACCAATTTCTTTTTTGTAGTTCTATTAATAAAAATAGAAATTGTGTTATTCTATTCATGTAAATGGAAATAAACAGGAAGTACATGTTTTCATAAAATTCCAAGCCTCTTATCACCAAGACTTCAGCTTTCAAAATATTTAGGGATTTGTTTTCAGCCTTCCTGTTTTCTGCCATCTTTTTGGATTATTTTCTCTCATATAAAGGGGATGGCTTTTAACTTGAAATTTCTGTATCCTCATTTTGAAGCACCGTAGTGTGTATATTTTCCCCGTCTTATGTTTTGGAGGCGTTTTTGGAGTCTGCGTCCCTGCTTCAGTATCCCCCTCTAATGGTTCCCTTTATTGCTCTGCACATCTTCTCTTTGCTGTCACATAAACCCTGTCTCCCTTTTGTTCTCTCCCAGGCTCCACCCCTTTCACAATTACTGTGCCTTTTTCTGAGTCCTCTTAGATTCTTACTTTGTCCTGAATTATTTCTGTCTTTCCTTTCTCCAGTTTCTTTTCCTTCCTACCTGTATCTCAGTGGTTTTGTACAGTTGCTGTATTGATAATTCTGACTACTGATTTTTCAATAGTGAGCTATAAACACAACATACTGACTTGAAATGTGATACATTGTTTTCTTGCAGAATGTTATAAAGTTTGTTAGTACTTTCTAAATTGTGGATTCAAAAAATTAAATTAATAAAATCAGTTTACAGGTTGCCATGACGAAATGGGTTATGTGAAAAATTTGGAAGCTAGATTTAAGAAGACAGATGTCTGGAGTGGTGAATTCAAAGTCACACTAAAGGTGTCCCATCAGTCATACTCTATTCTCGTGATGCATCATCCCTTTCAAATGCTTCTTTTTAAGACATACTCCAACCTCGACAATATGATGAAGCAGAAGTTTTAGCTGACAAGAAAGCAAGTGACAGGGAGAGAGAGGAGGGTGTGACAGCAGCAAATGTAATTTTTAAATTATTTTTTGGTTTTGTAAGGCAGTTTTTAGCACCTTTTTCATGAAAATAAGTAAGGGTTTGGTGGTTCATGTTTAACACACTGCCAAAAATGCTGACTTACACTAGCTGTGACACCTACAAACCATTGCATGAAGTATTTAAGTTCTACGTTCTATTTTGGTGAAAATGTTAGTGACATTTCAGTTCAACCTAGACTCCTTTTCTCTAATATGATTTTCTTCCACAACATTAAGGCATAAGAGAAATATACTGAAAGTTTAAAACTACCTGTAATGTGAAAATAATAATTTTTCCTAGATTACAGTTGCCAATTTTCAGATTTAGACATTGCTTTCTTCTAAGTAGAACCTCTTGGATTTTATAAAGAAAAAAGAAGAATAAGAAGAATATCTATCTTTTATGTAAAATTTAGTGAAAACTATTTTTTTAATCGTGCAAGCTTATTAAAGAGTCATGACTATTCTTCCAAATTTTGATTCTTCTTGCTTTGCCTTCATCATAATAATCAGAGTGATGCTCATAAGTTGTCCTGGATGGTAAATCAGCAGTCTTAAGTTTGTACGGGTTTAGTGAGTCACAAGCTTGGCTCTCTGGCTAAAACAAAAAAGCAGTAATAAACAGAGTTGATAATTAGGACAAATGGGTGGTATTGCTAACTAATTTCTAGGAACTTTGAGATAGGAAATAATTAAAAAGGAAGCAACTGATTAACATAGCAGTCTAGTAGTGAATGTGAAAGCTCAAAAATTGAGAAGAGAGAGATAATGTCATTATAAACAAGAAATTTTATGGGGGGAAATGAAAACAAAAACATCTCCTTTTCTTCCCAGTTATTTCTGTGAATTAAAAGATAACATATTGCTGTGCTACAGCATTTTCTTTCTGCACGCACATGCTTAATCTACTTTTATGGAAGCTGTGTCTTCTAGAACAGCTTTATGAGATTTGGTAACTTCAAGAAATAAAATATTTAATACTACAAGCCTGTATTTACTTACCACTCCATTTCTGACATCCACCAAAAAGGAAGTATGAGAGCATGTACAAACTGTGCTACACGCACAGAGGTTATTTTCTCCTGAGAAAAACACCTTCATTATCTTTTGCTAGATTTCAAGATGGGGACTTGATTTGGAAATTACTAATTTACTCACATTTTCTTAAATATAATCTCAATTTCTAAAAAAATACCCTACTGTTTTTAAATGAAGCTGAAGTGTAGTGGCAAATTAGGTCTCATGATATTTTTGTTTGAATAAGTTCCCTCTCTCCTTTCAGGATTCCTGTACCCACACATCTGTCAGCAGCACTCGCTATGGTTTCTTCTGATGTGGCTGAGTTGCCTGAGCCTGTTGTGCCCTCTCAGATTTCCCCTGAAATGCTGTCTGTATGCCAGGAAGGACTGTGCCATAACGGAGGGACTTGTCATCCTCTCTCTCTGCCTACTGGGGCCACCTCATTTCAGTGCGACTGCCCACTACACTTCACTGGTCGGTTCTGCGAAAAAGGTAGTTGTGGTTCATTCTTCCTCTATTAGTTGTGAAATGCAAGTCTCATGCTTCTTTGCAGCTGGTGAAGGGGAAGAGGTAATGATCATCATGTTTCTCTGCTTTTCATCGCAGTTACTGTTGGTAATTCAGGAAGTAGATTCACTGAGGTATTTGGAATAATACTTATTTGCAGAATAAGATAGGTGTTATCAGTCAGGCACACTAGTAAAAGTTGAGGCTTGGGTTAATGAAAAAAACATATTGTCTATGCAAATTGTTCTTCACAGCGTTCATGCCTGTTATGCAATATAGTATTTCTGGGACAGAAGAAAGGTTTCCTCAAAATATTTTATGATTTCTGTTTCTACAAATTGGGGCTTTTTGCCACTGTGCCTGGTTCATTTTTGAAAAAAGCTTTTATTTACTCTGTAGCTCGTTTATACTTGTATTGTACTACTGTTGTTCATAAAGCACAGATTAGTCAAATGAGCATATCTGATTTAGAAATTGAATAAAAAATAATTCTTTGAACAATTTTGGTTTATTTGTAAAAAGAATCAAGGCTATAAGACAAACTGATCAATGTTTCTGTTTTGTAATTGTAATTATTTTGCATTACTGATTTTTCAGAATTTTTTTTTTATAGCTGGCTTCAAAAACTGCTTTACCTTTAAGGCACAGTGGGTTATAAATGGCAGTGGATAAGTAGTAGCATTAAAGAGTATTACTGGTGTACACGAAAAGAACAAAAAGTTGCCTAGATTACGGTTATAAAACTGTAACATCCTCCTAATGAACTTCCCATGGTATGAAATACAAGCAACTAGAGTTAAAAATGCCCTTGACAGACTGCCAGTATATGTGAGCTAACATCATCTCACATTACTGTCTGAAAGTAGGTCATTGCACTCATTATATGTGAAAGCAGTCAATGATGCAGGCTCAAGAAAAAAAATTGTCATATGTTGCTTAGATATTGGAGCGTGTTTTAACTTTCAGTCTTTCACAAGTTTCTAATAAATTAAATCATATATTTTCAAATTGTCAGTGTTAAAATTTAATTCTATTAACATCTTACATGCATTTGGTATCTGGGCATAATCTTTGCACCTGTTTTCAACACACACCAGCTGTGCAAACTGCACCATAAAATAGTGGAAAGAAAGAAGTGGGTTTAAAGAAAACAGATTTGATTACCATTCAGTGTGAGTTTCAGTGAACTATTTTCAATACTTCAATAAGATGTTTCATTTATTTACATGCATTTTATGAGGCAGAATTCCCTTCTGTGTTGCAGTTGGCATGTTTTGTATCAGCATCATTTGCAGTGTTTTGGATGGGAGCGGGTTTGGGCTTTTCCCAAGGGTTACACCATGAATAAGAAATGTTAAATTTAAGTAGAAGTTTGACAGACAGCCTGTGGCAATAGTCCATATCAGTGTATACATACAACCACTCTGTTGGGTGATGCCTTGTCTGGACTCCACTGGTGTCTTGTACCAGTGTCTGATTGCTGCCATCTTTTGACCTAGTCTTTCTTACCAGTTGATCTGTCAAGTCTCCAGGAGTCTTCTACCATTTGGGATGTTTAATGAAAACAGACATGATCTGTGCTTGGATAGTTTGGGCTGCGTACTTACCTCCCTGTGCCACCGACTTTGGCAAAAGTACCTTCTGGTCCATTGCCTGAAACAGCTGTTTTTTAGTTGCTCATTGAAAAATACATCATCCTAAGCTGTTTTCAAAAAACATGTGTGAAAATATGACTGAATTATGACTACCTGAAGAGCAAATTAAAAGCAGGAGACTACTACAATAAATCACTGTTGTAACCAAATCTCTGATGATTAAGACTGAATCATCCTATATTAGACACACTAGTAACTATTCAATAAAGTCAGTATACAAGCTTTAAAAAACCACTGAAACAAGTGGCACTTTTTGAGAATATAACATCAGCTGTATAATCATAGCATCTTTTCAATGGTTGAATGTCTAATCTCTAAGAGATATCTTTTCTTTTTTTTCTAAAATTGGAAGAGATACCATGTGCTTTGATGAGGATATTTTAACAGCAATCTGTTTTTCTGCATAGGGTATCTTTTAATAGTTTCGACACTGGCAGAAGAATATTTCTCTTCTTTTTTCCCTTTGCATGGAGAAGATGAATTAGAGAGTTCCTCTTTTCACAGAGCTCTCTTTTTACCCTCTACAATGCCACCGTCAACACAGGGAACAGCCTCCTCCTTCGTGCTTAGCGCTCCTGGTTCTGCCAGGGCGGTGGTATCTGATGGGCTCTACAGCAGCTCTCTAGGGCAGTTACAACTCAGGGCATGTGCTGTCACATTGCATGTTTATCTAGATCAGGATCAGATTTGATGCATCCTGTATTTAGCAGCTAAAAAGTAACTGAAGCATAATGTGATTTTTATTTAATCCTTTCATTTCAATGAGATGATTGTTAATTTACTTTAAGAAGTAGTGGGAAAAAAAATCATAATTGCAAGAGATGAAAGCATTTGTAATAATTTTATAATTATTTGCTATAGACCTTGAAAGGGAGAAAGTAAATCATCAAGTATGCAATCCAGAATCTTTGTTCCAGTCAAGGAAATTGTCTCTTGACTCCTTAAAGATAGTCGTGGTCTCTTTAAATCATGCTGTAATATACACATGTACATTTCAGTAATGTGTACTTATTAAGCATCTTAATTA